>NC_092239.1:33166492-33211492 GCF_036320965.1 Panulirus ornatus | reverse complement strand
TATCTTCACTCGTGTGTCTCTGTGGTCAGGGGATGACGTTTCATCTCATAGAGTGGATGAACCCTGAAGGTTTCACGTTAACTAGCTCGTTACGGGGGGGATGGGTGTGAGGGGGAGCTGGTGGTGGGTTGTGTCAAAGAAAACGGTCAGGGAAATGGATGAACTGTCTACGAATGCAAGCTATACTGCTGATGTGGTTTGAATGTATATGGTCTGAATCGATCGATTGTAATTGTAGTGAGTCGGTGTATGTATTTTGGACAAGTGCCCGACATTGCGTAGGTCTGTAAATATGTAAGACGAAAATAGGAATCGCTTTCAAAGTGCCCATGATCTTATGGGATGTAGATATAGTGGTGTATGGATGTCAGAAAATACATTGAAATGCGTATGCAGCGGGGAATAACACGGTCTTCCAACGCCCGTTGTTTTACGGTCAAACTATGCCGAAAATGAGGATGTTAAGTTACAGCGAACCAGAGAGCGGTCGGTGTATGAGATAGCCATGCAGATGAGAACCATAGGAATGGAGATGTGTGTTGGGTCTGCTTTAATCCAGTTGTGGTGTGGCTGAGCAGGAACACCCTCGCGAAGCGATGGCCATGTTGATGTTGTTGTTGTTCTTAGCCTCACGAAGGTTGTGCCTGGCAGGTGGCGACGCATCGTCGTGTCTCCCGAGGGCATCATGAAGACTTCAGACGCCTAGGAACTGGTGTGTGTGTGTGTGTGTGTGTGTGTGTGTGTGTGTGTCGGGGCGGGGGAGGCTAAGTACACATGAGATGGTCGTTAAGTCAGGCTGTTGAAGGTGTCAACAGGTGGTCTTGTTGGATCAAGTCACGAGAGCCGCCGTAGAAAGTGGAGCGAAGCTGTCGTGTGTGTGTGTGTGTGTGTGTGTGTGTGTGTGTGTGTGTGTGTGTGTGTGTTTTCTCTCTCGCTCTCCTCTCCTTGTCTTGACGACTCGACCACCGGGTTACTGACTGAGCTCAAGTTATTGCTTGAAGAACCGACCTGTAGCTCCTCTTGACGTGCTTGCCACTCCAATCGCCCTTGATCAATATTTTTCCCCATCCTCTTGCGGTCGAACTCATCAGTTATCTGTGAATGGCCACTTTATCTCATCCACCGTTTAACCATCTCTCTCCCTCGTGAAGACTGATCATTATCAGCGACCGTGCGAGGGGTGTATGTGTTCTTGTTCTGTATTGACATTTCCTCTGTTGCGTGGATCTGCTCGTCCCGCTGGATTCCTCCATTACCGGGATCACGAGTGTTTCCTGGGCGAGCGGCAGAGCGGGGATGGAGGCCTGGGAGGCTAGCTAGCGCTGGGTGACCAGCAGACACGCTCAATTTCCCGAGATGACTCCCTCCCTCCCTCCCTCCCTTTCCCCCTTAGTCCCGTCCTCGCTTGCCTTCTGAATATACCAGTCTGCTGCTGCTGCTGCTGCTGCTGCTGCTGCTGTATCACGCTGTTGAGTGCTGTTTGACGCTGTTGTCCTTCACTCTCTCACTTCCCAGTCTCTGCTGGCCTCCTACACTATGATCTGCCGAAGGTTTCTGTGCCTCCGTCTGCAGATTTCCTGCGCTGTGGTCTGCTTGTGTTCACGCCCATGTCTGCTGTTTCCCTACACCTCACCCTCCCCCTACTAAGATTAAGTTGGCTGATCCCCTCTGTGTCTCAGTCTGTTGCACCTTTGGTCTCGGACGTCACACAGACCCTGCCTCTCCCCGCAGCTCGGTCTGCTGTCGTCTGCCTCCTGGTATCGCATCGCTGGTCTGTGTCGGTCTTGTTTCCTCCACTCCCCAGTCCTGGTGAGCCACTTACATCATGGTCTGCAGGCCTCCTTCACCCCGGGAATTACCTACACGCATAAAGCCGTTCCCTTCATGGCATACTGTCGCTCGTTCACCCTCGATGACTGACTGACTGTTCCACACACACACACACACACACACGCGCGCGCGCGCGCACACACCGTGAGCACAACCAGCACCATGTTGAATCTGCTTCTCTTGTGTCGTGTTCTGCTGCCTCTCTCTCCAGCTTGTTCTGCTGCCGCGCCTTTCCCCTTTTGTTTCGCTTCCTTTCTTACAGCCTCTTCTGAATCCCTTCACATACCCGAGTATCTCTTCTTTTACCTCTTTTTTTCTTCATCTGGCTCTGCTGCCCCTTTTTTAAACCCTCTGGTGTGTAGACCCTTGTTCATTCTAATTCGCTAGTTCCTCCAACCTCCCCTGCCCTTCTCGTTCCTCCCGCCTCCTACCCTGCAGTGCCTCCCACGCCTCTGCAGTCCAGCCCCGCGCCAGATGTAGTCTGGTCGGTGCCCAACACCCCCGACGAGGTCGCTGTGACTCGTGTGTTCACACCAGCGGGGCCGGTGCGTCCTCCTCCGCCCACCACACATCTATTGACCCTCCTGCACCTCAGACATGTGTCGCACCTACAGCCTTATTATGCTGCATCTCCACATTCTATCTTGCTACGACACAGGCCCGTTCCCTGCCTGAATCTTTGTTTTCTGCTCCCTCAGTATCCTGGTATATTTCCCCTCCTCCACCACACTGCTTTGCTTCCCCACACACACTCCTGCCTGCTGTTCCTCAGAACCTTAGTTCTGTAGTTTGTCTACACCGTGGAGGCTGCCTCTTTCTCACATCCCGTTCTGTTGCCTTCTTCAACCTTGTTCAGTTCCCCTCCTGCACTCCAAACAGTCTTCTTCATTGATACACGTATAGTAATGGTGTATGTTAAATAATTCCGTTGTTAATCATTAACATCTACCGCCCTACACCCGTGTGCTGTTCTGTATTGATTTTACTTTGTTTTTTTCGAGTGAAATATGCTGTGACCTGGAGTCTATAGCACAGTTCTTGATCCTTTCAAGGCACTTCTTTGATACAGACAATGACAGGTTTCCTCCCTTACTGTTACTGTCTCTTAGGGATATACACTTTCAACTATGCAAATAAATATCTTAAAGTCAAACACAATTATGGAAGGATAAAAACAACATATTATCCAGTACACAGAGAACATATAGATTAAGAATTGATAACGCAGAACTTCAAGTATTAGACTCGGGTTTGCCATCTCTTTTGATTAATCATCTCTCTTATGAGTCGAGAGTTTCCTTGCAACTTGCAGCTCATCCTTGGGATTATCAACTTATCTCGGCATCGCGTATGATTGGAATGAAGAGGTTTTGTCAAACGTTAGCCAAGTCTCGGTAAAGAAGATGGGTTGAGTAGCACCTGTGTAGCACTTGAGACAACATACGACACTGAGGGACAGATTTTGATGAAGAGTCATAACGATCAATCCTCGGGTGACTGGCCTCCACACAGAAACTATGGGAAGCTTAGGGTTTGGAATTAGGTTAGACTGAACGCTTATATTACTCACAAGTATACTTTACAGTCGTCCCACAACAACCCATGTAGATGCATAGCCAAACACAGTGGGATATGTATAGTCTATGTAATACCTAACAGTGCAGCAGGGCATGAAGTGGATCAATGAGTCTATCTCGTTGAGCGGCAGACAGCGTCGCATTTAAATCATCCTCTTGTTGTATTCCATTCCTTACGAACCGTAAGACTCATCGTTGCTCCACATGAATAGGCTTATCATTGAGTGACGCGAGGCCAATGAATATCACACACACACACACACACACACGGGGAGCAAACCGTACCGGTATCCATATCACATAATGGAACGCTCGCTCTCTCATCAAAAGTTTGGTGAAAGCATCAAGAAATGCCACCATCTCCGGACTTCCTTGCGAGTTTTAATCCTAAATTGCTTCCCATGACGTTCGCATTTCGCCCACTTTATAAAACTTTCTCGTAAACCCGGCGAGGAGGAGCACAGCTGACCACCGCGCCAGGGAAAAGAACGTTTTGTCTGTAACTTGACATGAACGTTTTATGGATGAACGTTTTGTTATCAGGATCGCTCGTGTTCCCCCAAATTGTATGGATCTGATTTCAGGAAATATCAGCGTCTGAAGGCAGTCGAAAACTGGGGTGTATATGTCGGGTGTTTATTGTTGGTACGCTCCTCTGGTATTGTTGGTACGCTCCTCTGGTATTGTTGGTACGCTTCTCTGGTATTGTTGGTACGCTCCTCTGGTATTGTTGGTACGCTCCTCTGGTATTGTTGGTACGCTCCTCTGGTATTGTTGGTACGCTCCTCTGGTATTGTTGGTACGCTCCTCTGGTATTGTTGGTACGCTCCTCTGGTATTGTTGGTACGCTCCTCTGGTATTGTTGGTACGCTCCTCTGGTATTGTTGGTACGCTCCTCTGGTATTGTTGGTACGCTCCTCTGGTATTGTTGGTACGCTCCTCTGGTATTGTTGGTACGCTCCTCTGGTATTGTTGGTACGCTCCTCTGGTATTGTTGGTACGCTCCTCTGGTATTGTTGGTACGCTCCTCTGGTATTGTTGGTACGCTCCTCTGGTATTGTTGGTACGCTCCTCTGGTATTGTTGGTACGCTCCTCTGGTATTGTTGGTACGCTCCTCTGGTATTGTTGGTACGCTCCTCTGGTATTGTTGGTACGCTCCTCTGGTATTGTTGGTACGCTCCTCTGGTATTGTTGGTACGCTCCTCTGGTATTGTTGGTACGCTCCTCTGGTATTGTTGGTACGCTCCTCTGGTATTGTTGGTACGCTCCTCTGGTATTGTTGGTACGCTCCTCTGGTATTGTTGGTACGCTCCTCTGGTATTGTTGGTACGCTTCTCTGGTATTGTTGGTACGCTTCTCTGTTATTGGCATTTTGATGGTAGGAGGAGGAGAGGCTTGGCATCTACAATGTGAAAAAAAAAGTTTGAATTATTAATGAAACCCTGAATACGAGAGAGAGAGAGAGAGAGAGAGAGAGAGAGAGAGAGAGAGAGAGAGAGAGAGAGAGAGAGAGAGAGAGAGAGAGAGAGCTGTCTATCCAGCTATTCCTCCCTCGCCTCCGCACTCTGAGGACGACGAGTAGGGGCTCCATCGTGCAACTCACACCCTCGGAATATGGAGGCAACACCCGCAAATATCAAGATGGAGCGGTTCCCATCACTCATAACCATCTGGCCCAACCTCACAGCCACGAGATGGTGGCGAGTGTCGCCGCCCTTCGTCCTCCTGCCTCACACCTCACAACCCCTGCCTCATCCACTCACCCACCTGCCTCATTCTTACACTCCTGAATCCTCATTTCGCTTCGCACACGGAATCCTCATCTTTAATCCCGGCTTCTAACTTCATTTTTTTGCGGGAATAATGTGAATTTAAAGTTAAGATTCAAATCAACAGTTTTCGAATAAGAAATGAATGTACCAATCTCTCTCTCTCTCTCTCTCTCTCTCTCTCTCTCTCTCTCTCTCTCTCTCTCTCTCTCTCTCTCTCTCTCTCTCTCTCTCTCTCTCTCTCTCTCTCTCTCTCTCTCTCTCTCTCTCTCTCTCTCTCTCTCTCTCTCTCCATCCCTCCCTCACGTTCAGGCTGTGGGCTTGGGAGTGTCATGAAGACTGTCGCACCTGGAGGTATGAGGAACCAGAATGCTCCCTCGTCATCGTGGCTGTACGAAGCGAGGGGAGGTGCACGGAGCTCCACTCCCAGGGCTTGCTAGGACTGCAAGACTATGGGAGAGGGATGTAGGGAGTACCACTGCCAGAGCTAGGAACTGCGAGGCTAGGAGGAAACGTACTACGTAGCCGATCCTACACAGAAGCGGGAGGCTAATAAGGAGGTTTTGGGGGTCAGTATCAGCCTCCATCCTGCTGCCGTGTCGCTGGTGGGGGGGGGGGGGGCGCTGGCATAGAGGAGGGGATGGGCGGTCTTCATGGCCCTTAAGCTGGGGGATGTAAGATGAGGAGGGAATAAAAGGGATGGACACCGTCTCCTATAACTCCTACAGGTTATGGGGCGTGAGGGGACAGAAGCGTCCTCCCGGGAGCTCTAGGACCCTCGGAATGGCATGTAGGACGAGATTTCTCCTCAATAGGTCTGTAGGGCTATGGTACCGGTATGTGGGGTGAACCACTTCTTCTTGGGGCTGTAAGGTCTGGGAAGAGGGACTGGAAAAGAAAAAGCCCACGGCAGGTGCTGGAGATGCAAGGCATTAAGGGGAACCGAACACACCGTCTCCACTATCTACCCCTCCCCTCTTCCTCACCCATGGACTATCCTGCATCGTTGGGCTGAAGGGCGTGGATAGAGCGGACCATCCCATCCTCTACGAGGTCCATGGAAGGGAGAAGATAGCCAGCGGAGGCATGGGAACCTCGGTCCTCATTCCCTCCCTGTAGTGAGTGGTCGTGGAGGATGGACTTGTTTCGGGGCGTTGCCTTTCCACGTCTTGGGGCTCCCGAACAGACCTGGATGGAGCCTTTCCATCGACCAACGACTATTGGGTCTTGGAAGGTTTGTGGCTTGTGATGTCGATCAAGTTTTCCCCCTTTCTCTCTGAGAAATTGTTCCCTGTTTTCGTTTTTATGTAGACATCGTCTCCTTACACGTACCACATAGGTGGATACTGCTGCAGGATCGTCCTGGTAGCTGATTTGCACAGTTCGAGCTCATTACACAGCTTACTGGACGCGCCCCCCTTAGTGAATCATGCACAGGCATGATTACGAAAAGGAGATTACGAAAGCTACGTTGGCGAGCAGAAGGTACTTACCCTTAACGTTGACTGCATGTTGATATGGGTATATGGTATTATCCATCGTATATGTACAGTAACAGTGTACCGGAGGAGTTACTGGTGACATCTACTGGGTCCTTGGTAAGAGTTGTGCCCTGAAGTTGGAGCGCTTGGAACCTCAAACCCTCGTCTTCTTACTTCAAGAAAAAGCTGGACATTACTTCAGCAAATGTTCGCACATTTGCATCAGGGTTTCAGGACTCGCCCGTCGCGTCGACCCTCGTCAATAATTTATCCCATAACCGAGACATCAGAAATGGAAAAATCCTGCTTCCGTATTTCTTACGCTATATAGACCCTCTAGAGCCTAGGTAGCAGCCTTGGGATGTTGGAAGTCTTATAGCTCGGTGTCTTACAATATGCTTCAGTCGTTTACTTACAAGATTTTTTTTACGGCTTTACACCCCAGTTTCTCTCTCTCTCTCTCTCTCTCTCTCTCTCTCTCTCTCTCTCTCTCTCTCTCTCTCTCTCTCTCTATTTTTTTTTGTGATGAATATTATTCATCGTTCCTCAACATTTCTTTTCTCTCTTTAATGCTTTTAGGAACCCCGCCTGAGAAAGTTTATACGAGTATAATGCAGTTCGCACAAGAATGACGTTGAGAGGCAAGGATGCGGTACGAGAGACATCCCGGTCGGAGACAAAAGACTTCTTGGTTTAAGTACAAAGGACTCGCTCAGAGGGAGAGAGAGAGAGAGAGAGAGAGAGAGAGAGAGAGAGAGAGAGAGAGAGAGAGAGAGAGAGTCTTCAGGAACGCCGCTGTAGGAGACTCTCTTTAGTTAAGAGACAGAAGATTCCTCTGTGGTACGCAGGGATGTCGTTGTGGTACGGCAAATTATTTATCCCGTCGCCAGACACTCCACGGTGAGGGGGGGACACCACCAGCGGCCTGGGTGACCGATGGCGTTCTGGAGAGAACGCTAGAGGACGCCTCATTGAGATTCATGGAATTTTTCCTCTTTTTTGGGGGGTTGGGGGAGGAGGAGGGATTTTTACGAACTCCTGAGTGAGGGATGGGCTAAAGCTTGCGGGATCTGTCTCCGTGGTTCTATTGTCTTGTCCATCTGCCTGAAGGACCGTTGTTGTGCACCTGTTCGTGTCGTAACGTTATCTGTGGTGATGGATATCGCCTTTTTCCTCTCCTCCTTTGCGCTCCTGACGCCTGATCTGGTCTGGGTGTAAGGTTGAGTAGCGCTTCCTTCCTC
This sequence comes from Panulirus ornatus, assembly GCF_036320965.1. NCBI lineage: Eukaryota > Metazoa > Arthropoda > Malacostraca > Decapoda > Palinuridae > Panulirus > Panulirus ornatus. The sequence goes on along the minus strand of NC_092239.1, from coordinate 33,203,593 downwards.
TGTTGAGTTATCTGCTGGTCCGCTGAAGTGGCAGCATCTCCGGTGTTCATGCCACGTTTGCAGTGATGGTCTGTCATCATCCGCAGCAGTTATGCTACGTCAACACGGCTCATCTGCATCATTTGCAACCAGTGTTACCCAAACAGTACTGCTAATGTGGCATCATCTCCACCAGTGATGCGTAATCATCAACACTGCTAATCTAGCAGCGTCTCCACCAGTGATGGCACGTCAGTGTTGTTGACCTGACATCATCTCCACCTGTAATGGGACGTCAGTGTTGTTGACCTAACATCATCTCCACCAGTAGTGGCACGTCGGTGTTGTTGACCTGACATCATCTCCACCAGTGATGGCACGTCGGTGTTGTTGACCTGACATCATCTCTGCAGGTAAGCCACCCCCGTGACCATCTCCTGAAGGCTTCGTGTCTACTTCTCGTCGCGTCTCCTCCTCCACTGACCTGGGGGAGTGTTCCCTGTCACAGCTGCCATGCCCGACTTTTGTGTGTCAATCTGTGCAATACTGTGGGTCAGGCACCACACCGCCAACCCCACTGGTAGGTTGTCTTTTATGCTCTGCTGGCGTGGCTGTCTTGCTGTTTGTTGACACATCTACTCACTCCGGGGGTGTACGAGCGGGAGTGGTGTTCCGGTGAGAGAAGTAAAGGTTTAGCAGGACCTGATCCTGGGAGAGAGAGGGTTGTGGTGTTTGATGAGAAGGAGCAGAGTCTGAGGAGCAAAGCGGAGCGCGTAGTGTGCAAGGGTATTAATGTATAGCCAAGTTTGATGCGCGCTCGAAGATGGTACGAGTCGGGCACCGATCATGGCTTGTAGGAGTGTGGGTCCTGCCTGGAGGTGTAAACGAACAGGACCTAATGTTGAAAGCAGCAGCACCTTTAGCGCAGTTTACCTTCGCCAGTTATTATCATCAACATCATCATCATCATCATCATCTCGTGACCATGCGAACCTAATCGCGTAATGTCCCTCTGTCATGTTTACGATCGTTCTGTTTGTGTGGTTACGGGTGACTCGTCTTTCATTAACATTCCCCGGTGATAAATGGAAATTAGGCGAACTGCTTGTTTGTGTCGCTAAATGGCTCATGTCCCCACACATATTACTGCTAACGCTAACGGTTATGACCGTACAATTTCCACTGCTCACAATAATGGTCGGCTTCCATCGATTTTTTTTTCCCAACGGCGTACGCCGGTGGAAGCTAAGTTAGTCTACAAAATAACGGGAAACGCGATAGAAAGACACGAGAAAATAAACACCAAATGTAGATGTAGCCAGGGATGGACGCTAATGACGGAGCTGTAGACACGGACGTTGTGGCGGCAGTGTGGGAGGAGGAGAAAGAATCAACAGTCACCACACGTGGCAACTGTGGACGCGGGGGATGATCACAGATGCACAAGGCTTTAAACGTGGATCAGTGGACGGCCTCTCCAGCGGTCTGGGTGACACCAGCAACACAGCAGCTCGAACCTCCCTTCGAACTGAGCATCTCAGTGTCCGAGGTCCTGTCTTCTACACTAGTGCCACCTTCCCGCCCCTTTGTTATGGAGAGAAGCGCCTCAGTATTGCAAAGGAAGACTTTGGAATTCAAACAGCAGCAGGTCATTGAGTTGAGCAGAATTCATACCATGGTATGCCTTATCGGGTTAATGATCGATCGGTAAACCTTCGCATTTCATCAATGTTTCTTTGTAGATTGATGTCCCCCGCTTTGTATCATCAGCGACTTTGGATAATCCAGCAATGCAGCCCATTATCAGTGTTACGTATAAAAATGAGAAAGAGCGTAGGACCCATGACTCGTCCTTGTGGCACGCCATTTGTTACGCGTCTGAGGGCTTGGCCGTCGATCACAACTCTTTGTTTACGACCCGTCAACCAGTTTGCTATCCAGGGTAGCACAAGCCCAGGTAGCACAAGCTGCCACCTGGATGTAGTTTTTACTCGTAATCTTTGATGCGGAACCGTATCGGATGCTTTTGGAAAATCTGGAGAGATGGCATCATGTGCTTCACTTTCCTCAGCCGTGTTGATAAAGATATCAAGCAGGTTTGTCAGATGTAAGGGATATCATGTTGATGATAGTCGTTGATTAAGTGGTGCTCCTCTAATTAGGTGGTGAACAATTCTCCCTCGAATGATGGTTTACACAAATTCCCAACTACAGAAGTTGATCTCATTGGACGGTAATAAGGATTCACGGGCTGTGACTTGTAACTGTTTTTTTTGTTTTTTTTGAGAATCTGTGTTATATTTGCAAACTTCCGTTCATCTGGAAGCAAGTGAATTACTGATAATGGCACAGGCGAGGGCTTAACTCTCTCTCGTTTTTCAGCCTCTTTCATTATCTTGGGATAAGACTTATCAGGGATCTTATGTTATGACTATTTTTATTCCGTTTATTGCGAATAGTGGGTGTAGTATGTGTGTGTGGTGTGTGTCTGTGTGTTTGTGTGTGTGTGGTGTGTGTGTGTGTGGTGTGTGTGTGGTGTGTGTGTGTGTGTGTGTGTGTGTGTTTGTAACGTTCTCCATTCGGGACATGGGTTGTTATGTCTTCGATCGTAAGATGCAAACATTGTCATTGAAGATTTTTGTCGTGGCGTCTGCTTACAAGATGAGCACTCAAGGGACCCCCCTGACCCTGGTCCCGCGTATCAACGGACCTCCCTGACCCTCACCTCCAACAACGGACCTGCTGGCGAACCCTGATGGTCCTGAACAGCAGGAGTGCTGAGGGATGATGGGATCACAATTTGTCTTACTTTAGTCGCTGTGGGCGAGGAGCCACCCCGCCCGCCCTCCCTCCCTCTCCAGCCCTCATGACCTCTCTCTCTCTCTCTCTCTCTCTCTCTCTCTCTCTCTCTCTCTCTCTCTCTCTCTCTCTCTCTCTCTCTCTCTCCCCCCCCCATTCTCTTAGGCCGGTTGGCCTAACTGTTAATATCGCCATGGCGGCGGTACGAACACACCATCACTCGAGGCCCGAGACGTTTATCAGGATTAAACCCTTACCTCAGACGGACCACACTACATACAGACCCGCTCATCACGCCCCATGAATCCTCTCCTCCTGCACACGTACGGTGTACAAGCACGTACAGGAAGTCCTCACCATGGCTGTGGATAAATAATTCACTTACATGAGAGTTCATTACTTCTCTGTTGATTGCTGTACCCTCACAGACCCGCCACACAGGAACAGATTCGTAAAGAGTGGCCGGAGGCACCGTGTGCTGTGAGGACCCGACTGAGGACAGTCCTAGTGTGTTTACCACAGACGGAGAGGCACGTATGTGTTGGTGACACGCTCATAGCTTAGTTTAGGCAGAGAGGGGCGTTACCCAAACCTCACTTACATCTCGGCACTCGACACCAGTGCCTGGATTTCAAAGGAGGTGCTTCGCTTGCAGAGATGGCCTCAAAAGAAACTGTGGCAGTAAGAGAGATAGACGAGAGACGTCTCGTTTGTAGAGATCCATCTGTAGTAAGAGAGATAGACGAGAGACGTCTCGTCTGTAGAGATCCATCTGTAGTGAGAGATATAGGCGAGAGACGTCTCGTTTCGTAGACATCATCTGTAGCAAAAGAGATAAGACGAGAGACGTCTCGTCTGTACGCTTTCATGATATTCCTTGGGATGTGTAAATAAATATATATATACCAAGTCTGGCTGAGGTCGCCCAGTGGAGGTTGATGGAGCAAGCAACTCTTTAAGAGACCTCGCACGCTCTAAGCTTCTTTGGCCCAACCTGTTCCTAGGGTTTGTGACCGGTGTGTGAAATGGTGCGTCCGTGTGGCGAGCGAGAGCTTCATGCACCCAAGCTTCATGTGCTCAAGCTTCATGTACCTAAGCCTATCATGTACTCAAGCTTCATGTACCTAAGCTTCATGTACTCAAGCTTATGTTACTCAAACTCCATGTACCCGAGTTTCACGCACTCAAGCTTTATGTACCCAAGCTTCATGTACCCAAGCTTCATGTCCTCAAGTTTCATGTCCCCAAGCTTCATGTCCCCAAGCTTCATGTCCCCAAGCTTCGTGTACCCAAGCTTCATGTCCTCCAGCTTCATGTCCCCAAGCTTCATGTCCCCAAGCTTCATGTCCCCAAGCTTCGTGTACCCAAGCTTCATGTCCTCCAGCTTCATGTCCCCAAGCTTCATGCCCTCAAGCTTCATGTCCTCAAGCTTCATGTCCTCCAGCTTCATGCCCTCAAGCTTCATGTCCCCAAGCTTCATGCCCTCAAGCTTCATGTCCTCAAGCTTCATGCCCTCAAGCTTCATGCCCTCAAGCTTCATGTCCTCCAGCTTCATGTCCCCAAGCTTCATGTCCTCAAGCTTCATGCCCTCAAGCTTCATGTCCTCAAGCTTCATGTCCTCAAGCTTCGTGTGCTGTATCCTCATGAGGGGTCGGGACTGTGTAGGGGAGACATATCACCTAGAATGACCAAGGCACAGGGAGGTGTGTGCTCCCCTCAGGCCACACTCGTCCTACGTCCGCATTGGCATAAGGTTCATTCCAGGTACCCCACACCACGCCCGCATTACGCCCTTTTACCCGCGCCCAGCGTCGCCAGTCCAGCCTCGTGGGAGGTCAGAGGTCACAGGTCAATAAAAGTGGTGCACGAGGGGGGTATAAAGGGACCACTATTTTAGGAGGCCAGTTGGAGGCTTTCAAGGTGGGGTTGAAAGAAGGGGTAGGGGGTAGTTCGGTAGTGGAGGTGTGTGTGTGTGTGTGTGTGTGTGTGTGTGTGTGTGTGTGTGTGTGTGTGTGTGTGTGTGTGTGTGTGTGTCTCAACGTGACCTGGGGGTCAGATGTTAAAGTCCAACATTCGTATTGGTTACTTTGTTATTATGGACCTTAAGACCTACCGACTGCTGGGGTTGCGAAGTCGTCAACAGGTTATATAGAACACCACTTGGAAAAAAAAAGAATTAGATCCCTTTTTTTTTTTTCTAGGTGGCCAGGATGACTCTCAGGTCATGCACGGCCTCGCTGCATGCATGACCCGGGGTGCCCACCTGGGGACTGCGGTAGCTTGCCACTATACGTCTGCCCTACACACGACCCCCACCAACCCCCCCCCCCCCCCACACACACACACACAACAGTCATTAGCTTCACTCTAATGGAAGTATAAGCCAGGGGTCAAGCTAGGGTCAACCTCTCGTTCTAAAAATAGTCGAGGTAAAATATTTAGATAGATAGATAGATAGATAGATAGATACATACGTACATACATACATACATACATAGATATGTGTGTGTGTGTGTGTGTGTGTAAACACAGAAGGTAAGCATGTGTTCCGAAGATGATGTCCAAATGCTTATTAAAACTTTATTCTCTCTCTCTCTCTCTCTCTCAGATCAGCTAACATTTTCCCCATTAGTGTCTTCACAATCGTCGCCCGTGTCTTCATGTCAGACAGGAACCCTCGTGAAGTATTGCATGCTTTGACAGACGATATATATATATATATATATATATATATATATATATATATATATATATATATATATATATACACAAGACAGACAGATGATAGGGTGTTCGTCAACCGCGTAATGTAACCTCGTCACTGAGGATACGATTTGCTCGTCCTGGAAGCACCCACCACACATCTCGGGCCAAAATGCATTCAAGAGCCAGTCCACCGAAGGGGATGGTGGGTGTAAAAGGTCACAGAACTTGGCGGGATCCATAAGATGAATATATTATCTGATTTATGCAAATTATATGTATGAGCAAAATTCACCTCGTAGCTGGGAAAGTCTTGGGCCTCTGAAATCGACTTCGAAAACTCACTTTTTTTTTTCCTTCGGAAATGATAATGATAGAGCAGGGAAGACCAGGGACTCGCGTGGGATATATATATATATATATATATATATATATATATATATATATATATATATATATATATATATATTCCTATGAGTCCACGGGGAAAATGAAACACGAAAAGTTCCCAAGTGCACTTTCGTGTAATAATCACATCATCAGGGGAGACACAAGAGAGAAATATAACAGTCAGTTGATATACATCGAAGAGACAAAGCTAGGACGCCATTTGGGAAAAGGGAAAGCCTTATATCCCATGTTTTTTTGCAACAGACTGGCACACGAGACGTGGTAGGAACCTGCTTTGAAAAAGCATAACGGATCGATGTCTTACGAATGGGCGAAGAAGTGTTAGATCTTGGAGCGATGCGGATCACGAGTGATCTGCTGCTTGTGTTGAAGTGGTGGCCCAGAGTGGCTCCTCCTCGAACGTCATCCTCAAGGGCCCTCTGATCCACCCCTCTCAAGGGCCACTGCTCTGGACGGGGGCCGGCCACCTCCCAGCTAGGTTTTTTTTGGGGGGTCACGGGACTAACTGAGAGCCTGTGAATGGCGCCTATATATATATATATATATATATATATATATATATATATATATATATATATATATATATATATATATATGACTTATGTTTCTCTCTAGTGTCTCCCATGATGATGTGATTATTACACGAAACTGCACTTGGGAACTTATCGTGTTTCATTTTCCCCGTGCACTCATAGGAATATATATATATATATATATATATATATATATATATATATATATATATATATATATATATATATATATATATATATATCCTATGTATCCCGAGTAAGAGGAGCAGGAAGGCACTGGACAGTCGTAACCGTGTACGAACACTGGCGCACCCGTGTGGATGCTACCTGTTGCCCTGGCAGGGTCCCCCAGAGAATACGGTCTTGCTTTTAGGGAGATGTGTGTGTGTGTGTGTGTGTGTGTGTGTGTGTGGACGACGCATCATTCATCTCCCTCTACCTGCTCTCCGTCCCATCCCGCTTTTCCAACTACATCTCCCTCGCACTTGTTTCACTCACCCGTTCGATAACTCGTTAACCTCGTCAAGGTAACTAGTTACCTCGTTAAGGTAACTAGTTAACCTCATTTTAGGTAGCTAGTTAACCTGACGCTTGGTCTGGTCGTCAGGGACATTTTTAACAAGCGCAGGACACTTGTCAACCCCTGTCTTCCTCGGTATGAGTCTAGTGCCGGGGGGGGGGGGGGGGACCTCTTTCGTGGCATTTGACCTCTTCTTCTTTCGTGGCACTTGGCCTCTTCTTCTTTCGTGGCACTTGGCCTCTCTTCTTTCGTGGCACTTGGCCTCTTCTTTCGTGGCACTTGGCCTCCTCTTCTTCCGTGGGCACTTCCGTTCGTGTATTAGTGAGGGCGAATAGCGGCGGCATCGAACCCGTCGCTTTTAGCAACACTTTCGTCCACCTGGTTGTCAGTCAAGCCGTTGAAAAAAAAAAAGAAAAAAAAAAAAAAAGGCCAGTCGTGAAATTCCCAGCTTGATGAAAGCTTGGCTTCAGCATCCCGATAAGCTACTTCACGGCGTCCTTGAGGTCTGAAAAGACGATGGTGTGTAACCTCGCCTGCAGGCAGCGAAGCCTTGGTTGAAAGTTGCATATCAAGGTCGACCCCAGCCGTATGGGGGAGGGATAATAGTGCCAGATCCAACTTGTAGTATTTCCCCGGGTCCTTCCCTGTGGCTTGCAGTTACCTGAGAAGAAGGAGGAGGAGGAGGAGGAGGAAGAAGAAGAAGAAGAAGAAGAAGAAGAAGAAGAAGAAGAAGAAGAAGATGATGATGATGAAGGAGAAGAAGAAGAAGGAGAAGAAGAAGAAGAAGAAGAAGGAGAAGAAGGAGAAGGAGGAGGAGAAGAAGAAGGAGAAGGAGGAGGAGAAGAAGAAGAAGGAGAAGAAGAAGAAGATGATGGAGAAGAAGAAGAAGGAGAAGAAGAAGAAGAAGGAGAAGAAGAAGAAGGAGAAGGAGGAGGAGAAGAAGAAGAAGAAGAAGAAGGAGAAGAAGAAGAAGATAATAATTTTTCATCAGCTCTGGCTGCCTCAAAACGCTGGGATCCCGTGAGGGAAAACGCACTCCGGGTTGTTGCTGAGTCCGGCTCCCCGTTTCACTGAGGGACCTGATCAGCCAAGTTTTCTGTGTCAGGGCCGGAACATAACCGGTGATGGAAAACGAGGTGCGTTGGCTTCTCCCGGTCCCTCTCTTTCTTTCTTTCTCTCTCTCTCTCTCTCTCTCTCTCTCTCTCTCTCTCTCTCTCTCTCTCTCTCTCTCTCACTCGAGCTGATTGGGGTTAATGACCTGTAATTGGAAGGCGTGGTTGTCGGGCTTTTACATCGATTTGTATCGTCCATAAAGAAAGAAGCCCTTAAAAGGTGAAAATGGTGTTAGGGAAGAAAATGTATAGAGGTTTCCTTTATGATAGTTCTTATTATTGGTTTTGAGAATTTACGCTGTTGGAATTTCTTCCTATACGTACATACACACTGACTCATATTTGGTACATATATATACACATACGTGGAAGCCCCCTGCGTGTGTTCTTGGTTTACGTGGATCAGGTGAGGTACACAGGCCTCAGCAACAACAACAAAACAAAAACATCATCGAACACCTACTGGAGAGAGAGAGAGAGAGAGAGAGAGAGAGAGAGAGAGAGAGAGAGAGAGAGAGAGAGACCAATCCAGCCCCCAAACTCACACGGTTCTGGCACCGTGCAAAAACATTTATGGTGGGGGGGGGGGGGTGAAACAGAGTGAGTGTCCTGTGGATGAAGATGGGCCAGCCAGCCAGCCAGCCAGACACAAGTCTTTGGGGGATGTAAGACGCTTCTGAGGACCCACCTCACAGTCATACACACACACACACACACACAAAAAAAAAAATGATGAGATACACCGATGTGAAAGAACGCCATCCAGGGTTCTCTCTCTCTCTCTCTCTCTCTCTCTCTCTCTCTCTCTCTCTCTCTCTCTCTCTCTCTCTCTCTCTCAAGTTGTTTGTTTTGTCGAGCCAGGCTTCTTCAGACGTACCCATACCGAATTCCCAGTTTCTGAGGGGTTGTGAGAGTTGTTTACTACGAGTGTTATGAACGTAATGATTTAATGATTTACGTTCATTTTCCGCTGGTGTCAACATCGCGAACATTTACAGTAAACATCGGGTAAGCTGATCAGTTCCGTAATTGGGGTTGGAATTTTTCCGTGCGCATTGGACACAACATTCTGTAGTCTGATCATTTCGTACAGTGTGGCAATGCTGCGTATACACGGCCACTGGTGTTTACCTACAGTGTGGCAATGCTGCGTATGGTGTTGCCTAGTTAACACGGTCACTGTGTGTTGCTTCTCCAGTTTCGCCAGTGGTGGGTACCATGTGCTCAGTCAGTATATCCATTGATGCTACAGTGTTGGATGACCAGGGGAGCCATTGATGCTACAGTGTTGGCTGACCAGGGGAGCCATTGATACTACAGTGTTGGCTGACCAGGGGAGCAATTGATGCTACAGTGTTGGCTGACCAGGGGAGCCATTGATGCTACAGTGTTGGCTGACCAGTGAAGCCATTGATGCTACAGTGTTGGCTGACCAGGGGAGCCATTGATGCTACAGTGTTGGCTGACCAGTGAAGCCATTGATGCTACAGTGTTGGCTGACCAGTGAAGCCATTGATGCCTTCATTGTGCTCTCTCAGTGTATACCCACTGGTACCGCTACACTGACAGATACCTAATGACTTGTCATGGGCGTCCATGGTCGGGGACACTGGCGGCCCACACACACCGACGGGCCTCATGACAGGACATAACAAGTCTCCTCACCTCATTTGGATGTATGTTTTCCCTCAGCAGTTGGTCCGGCCCGTCAGATGAGTACTTGGACAAGTAATTTCCGACGTTCGTAAAGACACTAAAAGAACCGAAGGAGGTAATTTTTTTTTTTTTTTTTTTTTTTGGTCCGATGGTCGAACTTCTGAGGCGATCAGGTTTGGTTGATTTGTTGTGTGTTTCTTGCCGCCTCCTGGGTGTAGACGCGCCGTGTTGATTTGATTTATAAGTTGGGAGACATTAATCCCATCAAGGCTCAGGAGGGAGTGAAGTGTGTGTGTGTGTGTGTGTGTGTGTGTGTGTGTGTGTGTGTGTGTGTGAGGAGAATCACAAACGGGACGAAAAGTGTCCCCAAACTTCTTGAGTTGGTCCAGGAGATGATTCCCGGATCTAGTTCAGTGTTGCGTTGCCTTGGCGGGTTTTTGTGTGTGTGTGTGTGTGTGTGTGTGTGTGTGTGTGTGTGTGTGTGTTTCCGAGATCGAAGTCTCCCATGCGGATTGACTTGCCAAAGGCTCATTTCTTCCCGTAAGGCAGAATGGTTGTCTGTCTTATGAATGAAGTTATTAATCACCCCACGAATCACCTCGTTAGCCGCCTCGTCGTTCGTCATTGTTTCCCTCCCTCCCTCCCTCCCTGTGTTGCCAGGTATTTCTCCTCCCACCGGGTTTACTCACTCGCCCCCTTGAGTTATGCTTTTGATCTCCCCCCCCTCCATGAATCATATTAATGGCATTGGTCCTCGTATGAGTATCCGTAAAGACCCCCTCATATGAATCACCGGGTTTCAGCCTCCTCGTGAATCATCACCCCCTCCCGTTAATACCCGTACATCACTCTGGAGTAACACACGTATTTGCCAGACTGTGAAACACTCATTATTCATTGTGGTATTGGCGTCGCAAATCACCCCATGTATCGTAAGTGAGCCGATGCGAATCATTGACAGTGTTACGGTCATCCATGGCCTTGTTAAGTCATGCTGGTGTTTCGTTCCACTCGCCCCCGGTGTGGAACTGCAGGAGCTCGTGATGGGTCGTGGGCACGCGTCGCTCCCTCCTCCGGGGTCGACATGATGCACCCTCCTGCACGCCTCGGTCGTCCGGGGTCAACATGCACCTTTCATGGGAATCTTTCGTCGAACTGGGTTCCCCCAGGGACCCACAGTGTGCTCCCCCAGGGACCCACAGTGTGCTCCCCCCAGGGACCCACAGTGTGCCCCTAGGGACCCACAGTGTGCCCCTAGGGACCCACAGTGTGCCCCCCCAGGGACCCACAGTGTTCCCCCCCAGGGACCCACAGTGTGCCCCCCAGGGACCCACAGTGTGCTCCCGCAGCATTCACGTGATGAACCATGGTCATTAACGTCCCGCTCACCTCTGCCAGGTCATACATACTCCCTCCCTCTCCTACCTAAAGCAACGACTTCATTTACATGGTAATCAGTTCGGTAATTTGTACTACCTAGGATTGGCAGGGTGTTGTGGGCGATGATTCCCGACGATGTGTTTTTTTGGGGGAGCAGCGGGGCAGCAGCGGCTGAGAGAGACAGTGAGAGCAGTGGCGATTCCTCTCTGTCACTGAGGTAACACTGTGTTAGTATAGACATGATGTATCCCTCCTCCCTTTGCCGTACCGTCTCATCGTACGAGCGTGAGTTTGCCGATGGTGAGTGAAAGGGGAGGGAGGAAGGGTTGTGACGCGTGTGTGAAAACGTCGAGGTGTTGTGACACTCGTGTTGTATCCTGGTGTTATTAATTCTCCTGAAGATCTCTGTCTGGCCTTCGTGGTCAAAGGGACGCATCGCATGCGGTGGGGAGGGAGAGAGAGAGGAAGGTAACCCATTACCAACTGCAGTTGGTAATGGGTTACCGTAATAGTTACTCTTGATCTGTGTTTTACGCTTGTTCTGAAAAGCTTCTTCAGTTCTGTTAGGTCAACACGTCATGAACCGTTGGGATAAGCGAGCGCTCGCTGTCCCTCCTGACGTAACTGTCGTGTTTTATGTGTGGCATTTTTCAACACCCAACCAGACCAGGAACGTTTTATCCCGCCCTCCCCTACAGACTCCTCCACCCACACCCACACACACACACACACACACACACACACACACACACACACACACACACACACACACACACACACACACACACACCTAGACGCGGAAGTTAGGATCCTGGTCGCTAGGAGAAATTCTAATTGATCTAGATCATATGTACTCCTGAGCTATCTAGAAGCCAGTACCCGTTACCTGGACGTATTTGTTACGGTCTGCGATCAAGAGCAGAGCGAACTTCATATGTCGGAGGGACGTATAGAGGGGAACCCCCCCCCCCCCCCACACACACACACACACACACACACACACACACACGCACACACACACCCGACTTCCCAGGACAGAAGACATTACAACGGGCGTAGTTTTTATTTCCTTCATTTTTTCTTTTTTTTTTCTTCAAATGGCGAAGGTTTAGAAGGCCTTACAGCTTCCGGCGATGAGTGAACGACAAAGGCATTCTCCATAACGCTCCCTGGAATGGGTGGTTATATGGCTGCATCATGTCCCGAGGCACGATGAAAGGGTTTTGGAACCTGGCCATGGTTGTCATCCAAGGAGGGAGTCTCTCTCTCTCTCTCTCTCTCTCTCTCTCTCTCTCTCTCTCTCTCTCTCTCTCTCTCTCTCTCTCTCTCGCCTGGCGACGTTAGCGTGTAGTTTGGACAGTCAGGATGGTGTGAATATAAGAGATGTTTGATCAGAAATCAAGAGATTATTTTGTTATGAGAAATCGTCATCTTTTTGCTCTCTCTCTCTCTCTCTCTCTCTCTCTCTCTCTCTCTCTCTCTCTCTCTCTCTCTCTCTGGCCAGTAGAGGTACCATCGTTATGGGATTCTTAACTAGCAGTTTGATCAGATCTAAACCGGCAGCTGAATTGTGCGGAGACAATATTAAGTCCAAGAGTCTGGTCTTAGCTCCACAGCTTCTAAGCTTGAGCCAGAGAATTGTGTACTTGCAAGGGAACATGTACGTATGTAATACGTTACTAACTTCAGAGTCACACATGAGTTTGGTACTAAAAGCGATGCCTTAAATGGAAGCAGAGCCGGAGAGGTGGCGGTCGTCACGAGGAACTGAAAGATCTCTATTCGAGGCTGAGGGACACCAGTACATGTGAAACACCACGAACCAACAATGCTCAGAGGTAGCAGTTGTAGCGGCAGCCACGAGTTACCAAAAAGAGTTGAGAACAGTCGACAGTGTCAGTTGGGTCACAGGTAACATGCGGCTGGTGGCAATATCTGTGGCAGACATCAGAGGAGAGAAGGTGAGGGAATAGCAGCAGCTGTGAGCATCTCGAAGAACGAGGCATCAGAACTACAGCAGTGCAACACCATTTGTAAGCGGTTGGTCCCAGAATAGTGTTAGAACTACAGATAGCATCCAAGAGCTGTTACCTGCTGAGGACCATCAGCTGTCGCTTCAATTAAGGTCTTCCTCCAGCCGGATAAAACCACAAACAACAGCTTAGTGTCACTGACAGTTAGCTAAAGGTCTTCTCCAAGAGGTGAAGACACCACCAGCACCACCTCAGGGCCGCCAGGAATAGCAGTGGCGCGTCACCCAACACCTAAGGAACTCCAGCTGGCATTGAGGATCACAAGCCACAGCACAGCCCAGGGTTGTCTGGCATAGTTGAAGGCTACTGATGTAGAAGGCTTACTCCTAACTCTCCCTTTGGTATCCCAATGTAATCCTCTTTTTTTTTTTCCCCTCCCACTGTATGTGGTGGTCGCTGTACCAGCTGGAATTCTGCCGACTAAAAAAAGAGAAAAGAAAACAAAGATAGAAAATAATCCTGGCGACGTCCATACGCCTGCTCGGAAATATTTCACGAAAATCCACACGGGACAGAAAGCGTGTCCCACTGTAATTCGTTTGAGGTAAATACGTCGCTTCCTGTTACAGACCATAGTCAGTGATGGCTGTGTTTCATTTTTTCTACCGTGAGCATATATATATATATATATATATATATATATATATATATATATATATATATATATATATATATATATATATATATATGTGTGTGTGTGTGTGTGTATGTGTATGTGGGTGGGTTGGGCCATTCTTTCATCTGTTTCCTTGCACTACCTCGCTCACGCGGGAGACAGCGACAAAGTATAATAAAAGAAATATATGTTTATATTCTTGATCTCTGTTTGTTGCATACCTTGAGTAGATGTAGCAAACTACATTTGTATGTTCTTACCATGTTACAGGTTCGAGTCCCAGACTGTTGACGTCTGTATCTCATGTCTACCTGTAGCTACGCCATGAGTAGATGTAGCAAACTACATTCGTACGCTCTTTTCATGTTACAGGTTCGAGTCCCGGACTTTTGACGTCATAAAGAGCAGGTGTTAAAAGGAAAGAATCCAATTCGAACCAATATGACTGTCTGTGAGCTACTGATGCCCTCTTTAAGTGGGTAAGTGTTTTAAAAACCTTTGTTGTTTTGTGTCAGGTAAAACGTAGACCCGTTCAGGCTAGTGTTAAAGAGGCGACATGCTTCTGGAAGAGGATCAGATGGTAATGGTTAGGTAGAGAAAGGTAGATCGGCATGAGGGAAGGAAAGGTAAGTGTGACGTTAGGAAGCAAAGAAGAGATGAGAGAAGGAGAAGTGTATGGTGCACGTAGGGAGAAGATACTGGCATTTTAGGTTTAATGGAACAGGAAACGAGACCAGGTGTTCTGACACGAAGGTTGTAAGGTGGTTTCGGGTGCCATTGTAACAGCACTCAAAACGGGCAGTACTGCCTGAGGGGGTAGGCTGCTGTCCCCATAACTTGTTGCCAACCAATCTCTCTCTCTCTCTCTCTCTCTCTCTCTCTCTCTCTCTCTCTGATCAAGTCTCTCCAAGAAGTAAAAAGAAATATCTCGGGAGACTTCATCCCATGACACCCATGGGAACAGGGCGTAAGATGCACCCTCAGTGGTTAAGGCAAGAACAGTCCAGCACCTAACTTCATCACCGTGTCAGTAAGGCTTTTGTTTCCCTGTTTGCTCTGGGGAAAGAACGCCTCTCCTAGCATGAGGGAGTCTTCCCTTAGATTTCGTAAAAGTGAGACGTTCTTGTTTTACATGCATTCAGTCACTCGTCGCTCCTCCTCCCCCTCTAGCGCTCTTGCTAATTTAAGTGCTAAAAGCAGTGGCTCCTGTCTCACGCTTCCCTTGGCATCTCTTTGTGGACTGCAGTTTACTAAAAGGGCTTTTTCCTCCCCTACGCTCCGTGTGTTATGCAGGAGGGGAGTCTACCTCTCTTCCAATTTACCGGATGACATGAGGAGTGAGGTTGAATCCTCACTAATCTAATATCAGTCAGGTAAGAGCAAGTTGTACGAGACTCGATAGCGCTCCTGTGTAGACTTTTGCGAGTGAAGTAAATGCGCGTGAAATGAGAGGGAACTTAAGGTACGCGATTATAAACACTGCCCAGGGACGTTGATAGGGCGAGGTACATGTTAGCTGTAGAATATATTGTGTTGGGAATACGTCACAGGGCAAGATGTCTCAAACCAGCAGCAGTGTTGTGACTTTTGATGGTGTTAGGGTCATAAAAGGACAGGGTGGAGATTTATGTAATATGGCAGAGTCACAGGGGATGATTTCACATCAGGAAAACAAGCACCAGAGCTCGTAGAATGATCTAGTAAGGTCGTTGCTTATAATATCATAATAGGTCAAGAGAATTCTTAGATTAGTTTAATGTGATGGGGTCGCATCAGATGATTTAAGAAGAGGTCGACAGGCAATGGAATTCTCCTTATGACAGAGGTCAAAAGGATTGGAAACTGTTACCCTAAGTAGAGCTTAGCTTTGAGATGCGCTGATGTTTTGAGGAACACAGCCAGGGATGCATTATATGTCGGTCGTTCAAGAATACGTGGTGTTAAGGGTAGGTTTGATGCCCAAGTGCAAAGAATTTAATCCAAGGGTCAAAATATGATAACAGGAGACTACAATTGCCTAGTTACTCCCAAGACATGACACTGACGTAAGTAGTGTTTACGATGAGGAAAGTCCATGACTTCTAAATAGAGGCAGAAACAGATGGGTTTATTCTAAGTAGCCAGACACGCAGTTTCATGATCGCTTTCAGAAGAATTCTGAAGCGACAGAAAGTTACGTGATGGTCTGCACCCAAGTACATTGTGCATCCCCGCTATTGGAAAATAATTTTTAAGATGAGTAGCAAAATGTAAGATGAATGTTGAATGTAAGAGGCTTATTTTATCACGATTGGTGGATGACTTGTGAAGTATTTTGGTCCAGAGGTCTGAAGGTGACAAGAGTTATTGAAGTGGAAGTTATGATAGTCAGTAAAGTGGGAGAGAGAGAGAGAGAGAGAGAGAGAGAGAGAGAGATAGAGATAGATAGATAGATAGATAGATAGAGAGAGAGAGAGAGAGAGAGAGAGAGAGAGAGAGAGAGAGAGAGAGAGAGAGAGAGAGAGAGAGAGAGGCCGAAGTGTCAGGATGGGAGAATGCAAGTAGGTGAGATTACGCTTTACAAGGTGGCAGGAAGTTGTTATTTGCGACATTTGATGCCGTAGCTTCAGAGGAGGCTACGTAATTCCACGGGACTGGAAGGGAGAGGTGTGTCACCTTCGTCAGGAGATGGGGGGGGGGGGTCGTAATTGCTCTACGTTTGAGAGAAGATGATGGTAGGGGGAAAAAAGTAAGTGTGTAAGGCATTTGCATATGACTAGAGGTTGTTTTCTAGAACTAGAGGTGAAAGATTATAATTTGGGGCTCGTTTTTTCTCTCTAGACACTACTACAGACACAGAATTCAGAGGCGAGTTGAAGTGGAGGATTAGTGGAAGTGGTCGGTAGAGGGAGTTGACTGGTAACTAGCTGGAATGAGGGTTAAGATCTCTGCAAACATATGAGAGATTCGACGTCTCTTTTAGCCCAGGGACGAGGTCGTACTATCGCACTCATGGGTCGTACAGTCGTGCTTAAGGAGATGTACCATCGTGCCCAAGGGTCGTACCGTCGTACTGAAGGGAGAAACCTCTGTACCTAAGGGTCGTACCGTCGTGCTGAAGGAAGGAACCTCCGTGCCCAAGGGTCGTACCGTCGTGCTTAAGGAATCATCCTTCGTGCTCAGAGGTCGTACCGTTCTGACTCTGGTGTTAACTAGACCCACGACAGTGATGACGATCGTTCCATCAGTCGTTTCATTCGTTAACGAGTTCGTGGGTTCGTCATGGCATTCTCACGACAATACACGTTCGATGGCGAGAAGAAAAAGCCCCATTGTCTTACACCAAGTCAACACATTTTCCACTATGTTCCCGTATCATATGATCTTCCCCGCGTTATGTATATGACTAGGATATCATAACAACGTAGTTCCGGGTCAGAGAACGCAAGAATATTTCAATACACGTAGCAGGGATGATATTCAAACGTGGGTGGAGGATGCCGGGGACTTATGATCAGAATTCTTATACAGTTTAGGATTGTAAGAGCGGATCTCTGAGAGGGAGATCCTCTTAACATTATTCCAGCTCAGGTTTGCACAGTTTCCAGTCTCAGGAGTCAAAAGGGCATCCATTCACAGGACAGTAAGTTGTGTGTACCATTGTCTGTCATTAGGTTCACAGTGTGAGCGGCCCAGTGGTTCGTGGTAAGCGTTCCATCAGCGTGGTACGCGCGCCACTGGTATAATGCGTACCAGTAGTAGTGGAACGCGTACCATAGATGCCACCGACTGAAATCAATTGCTCAAAATAACCTCCAGCTCAGGAGGAACGTGAGGTAGATTCAAGCTGAAAGGGAACAGATGAAGCCGAAGTTAAGCTTGAAAGAGACGAGAGAGAGAGAGAGAGGGGTTGAAGCTGGGGGCTTAGCGTTGGGGGTTGTGGGTTGAGGGTTGTGAGTGATGGAGGGAGGACCCAGGAGGGAGGGAGGGAGGGAGGCGGAGGGCCTCCCTGGTGGTGATGATGACGGAGGATCCAGGAGGGAGGGAGGGAGGGAGTCGGTCCAGCCTCCTGATGGCTGGAGTGGACGGTCAAGTTAAGTTATTTATCGTTTTCATTACCGTGGCCACGGATCACGGCGCGCCGGTCGCTCTGCCGGCTGGCAGGGTGCAGGCGGGCTTCGGGGCAGGGGCGGGGGGCGCCCCAGGACGAGAGAGAGAGAGAGAGAGAGAGAGAGAGAGAGAGAGAGAGAGAGAGAGAGAGAGAGAAGAGTTGTCAGAGCTGCGCCATATTTGGTAGAGGCTCCCGTAAATATAATTGTTAAAGAAAAAAAAAACTTTATTCACACACACACACACACACACACACACACACACACACACACACACACACACACACACACACACACACACACAGGCGCACACACACACACGCACACACACAAAAAAAGAATGAATCGTGTCTTGAAACACCTGTGAATGTCAGATTAAGAGAATATATATATTATCATTCCTGAATGTTTTTCATCTCGGGGAAGCGGGAGAGCTTTTGTGCAGATCCCATTTGCAATGCAGGCAGCACTTCATTTTAGACTCGACATTTTTCTTTGTTGCGCTTCTAAAGAGCAAATCTTGTTTTCTTTTACACATCGGGTCGAGACTCTGTGCAAGAAAACTATAGACGTGTCTTTCAAAGTGGTTCCCAAGAGTTTACGTGTGCCTCTCGCCAGGTGTTCTTTGGATGTATGTTAATTGTTAGATAGGTTTTCTCAACACTTCCCTAGCTCCATCTTGTAATTAAAACATCAAATGTATATATATATATATATATATATATATATATATATATATATATATATATATATATATATATATACGAACGCTAATGGCCGTAGGTACCACTCCCCGATGCTTCCGTAATGCTAAAGAAAATAATTTATGGAAGACGTTTCATTTCTCGGGTGGGAGAGAAAGGTTTACTGCACAGTGGAAGACGTTTACAAGGTGTTTACTCCAGTGGGGGTACGAGACACGCGGGGGCGTCACAACCTTCTCGTTTGAAAGACCAGCTGCACAGATGAGGGGGCAGGATACTCTTAAAGACAGCTGGAGAAGAGGCCTTACGATGCTGTAAAACCAGACACACACACACACACACACACACACACACACACACACACACACACACACACACACACACACACACACAAAGGTAACAGACCCTCCCACACACACACACACACACACACACACACACACACACACACACCATGAGCCCAGGACACGCCACTCGCTGTAGAAAGGCAGATCCAATCACATGTAACAGGATTGTGCGCTATTACGGACCATAAGGGGAGGATGAGTAGGTAAGGAAGGCAGAATCACACACACACACACACACACACACACACACACACACACACACACACATACACACACACACACACGATCGAATTCAAAGATGAATACGAGAAATTCCAAAGAATTTCGTCTAAGCTCCGACAAACTTAAGACACACACACACCTCGTCGTGGCCATGTTGGTGCCTACCCCCACCCCTCCACAAAAAAGAATGTCCCAGACGGAAATAAGATGTGATGGTGGCTGTAATTCCACATGAAATTGTAAGGCTCTGTAGGAGATTTCATGGTCCCATGCACTCACGAGAATGGGCGGGAAAAAAGTGTTGGCGTCTGTATGGGCAGTTCTGATCTTTAAATGAATTTTGCTTTCGTGGTAAAGGTGATGTAGTAATGTTCTCCTACTCTTCTCTCTCTCTCTCTCTCTCTCTCTCTCTCTCTCTCTCTCTCTCTCTCTCTCTCCTCTCTCTCACCGAGGGGGGAGGCTGCTGGTTCGCACTCATCCTGGGAAACTCTGGAAAAAGTCCTTAACTTTTAGATTTGGATTCTGAAAATTCCTTGAAAAATCCCAGATGTTTTGCTCATCATGTTATTATGGGGAGGTGAAATGGCTCTGGTCTTGTGTTTCTTTTCTCTCTCTCTCTTTTTTTTTTTGTCTTCCCCGATCGAGTTTCTCTCACACTTCTTTTGGTGTTTGTTGTTGTTTGTTGTTGTTGTTGTTGTTGTTGTTGTTTCTTCACCGTCTTTCATATTGTTTGTGGTTACATTTTGGCATATAGCCACGCCTACTTTGTTTGTTGACAGTTTGAGACGGTAATCCACTCTCTCTCTCTCTCTCTCTCTCTCTCTCTCTCTCTCTCTCTCTCTCTCTCTCTCTCTCTCTCTCTCTCTCTCTCATATTTTTCTCCCCTCATTCTCTCATCTCCTTTGATCCTCCCTCTCACCCCTTCCTCCTCCCCCCCACTCTCCCATTTTCCATCATTGTCACCGTCTCTTCAAAACACTGTCTCTGTATCCATCATCACGTCTTCCTGTACCCATGGCTTCATCAGTAACCGTCTCATCTATATGTAACGCTACACGTAACAGCAACGTTACTGATAGAGGAAGACACCTATGACCTCTTGTGTCTGGACACGGATGAAGAATATCGCCCCGGAAAGGAAGACGTGTATAACCAGTGTGTCTGGATACGTACGTAGAATATTGCCCCGAGAGACATGTTTCCTTTACGATGAGTCGCACTTTATAGAGGGAAGGGTAGTAGACACCCCCAAAAAAAGTGATTCAGAGGGGGGTCGGGTGGACGTGGTTAAGAAGACGTGGTAACCAGCGCCATCGTTGTGACGAGGCCCACAGACCGCCTATAGCTTAATTGCATGCCTTCGTTTGCAGGCTAATGTGACGGCCCATGTCTCTCTCTCTCTCTCTCTCTCTCCCCGGCCGATTACAGGCCGTCCCTCAGCGAGTGTAAGAGCACTTCCTTCCTCTCAAGTCCCCCGGGGGAGGCCACAATCTTACCGCTTCTGAACCCGTGTTAAGAGGAATTAAACCCGTTAGCTGACGTGCCTCCTCCTCCTCCTCCTCCGCCCTCGCCTCTCTCTCTCTCTCTCTCTCTCTCTCTCTCTCTCTCTCTCTCTCTCTCTCTCTCTCTCTCTCTCTCTCTCTCTCCCTCCCTCTCTCCGTGTGCAGGGATTAAACCAGAAGGAGAACAGAGCACTTTATTCCTTCCCCCTCCTCATCCACCCAGTTTACCTTAGGTTTATCTTTGTCTAATTGCACCAGCGTCCAGTGGGACGATATGATTAACATGATGATGTTGAAAAACAGCGGCGGGGAACACTGATAATGTCAGGTGGATGTCAAACTGTGTTTGATTTCTGCTCATTATACATTCATCTCAAACTACCCAGCAGTTACAGCGTGCTGGGGGCAAGAAGGTGTTGTACAGGGTGACAACCGTGGGCGTTCCTCACGGTGGGTCGTGGAGATGCGTCTTTATACGACCATCAGACTCACGGCTTCCCCTTCCTCATCATCTTCCCTCCTCACATCACGGCTCTTCCATCCTCATCATCTTCCCTCCTCACATCACGGCTCTCCCAGCCTCATCTTCCCTCCTCACATCTCCACCTCACTCTTCGTGTCTGTAGGTTAGTGTTTGGTGCAGACATTTACCAAGTTTGCAGTTGCTTGACTTGATAGATCTATCTATTTTTCATCTTATTTGTTTGTTTCCCTAACCTATTTTCTGATATTGTTGAGTTGCTATTGTGAGTGGAATGACATTGTCTCAAGTCCTCACTGTGTGTGAGGAGCAGTAAGGTTCCTCATTCATGAGGTTCAGTAGTTGGTTTGTGGCGTTTGAGTGACGGGAGTGAATCTTATACGTGTGAGAATTGGTCCCTTGGATTGTATAACAGCGAAAAACTTCATATGTTGTGTTGTAATACGTAATACCTGGGTTGTAGTGTGTTAAGCCATGGCTGGGTGCGTTCGTCTGTCATTTTATGTTGTCCTTTCGAAGTAGTGAGTTTTTTTTATTTTTTCTTATCCAGCTCACGAGCAATGTAAGAAAATCTGTCACTCTTGGCGAATGGATACACGGGATCTCTCGCCACTATCAACCACACACACACACACACACACACACACACACACACACACACACACACACACACACACACACACACACACATGGGGTCCCCCGCTAGTATGGTAACGATTGCAAAGCGTCGGCTCGTCACTGTGTGTGGCTGGCCTTTGTTTGTTGGTCGACTGAAGAATCCTTATTGGAAAAGGTTACATGATAGAGGCTCTTGGGTCACGCCAGAGGGTCGGATGGCTCACGCGACGGTGTGAGAGAGAGAGAGAGAGAGAGAGAGAGAGAGAGAGAGAGAGAGAGAGAGAGAGAGAGAGAGAGAAGAAAGATTTCACATCATCTTGAGTTTTCACGGGGATCTTAAGGAAGACTTCGACTTAATCAAGTTCCTCTGAGAGAAAAGAGACTAGGAGAGAGAGAGAGAGAGAGAGAGAGAGAGAGAGAGAGAGAGAGAGAGAGAACGATGTTACGGGACCACTCTGGACGCAACGAGGAAAGGAAATGAGGTCTTCCGTCGCCTGAGTGGTGGGTGGACGTAGGTCAAAGGGCGGGACGAGAGAAGAAGCCTTGTGTCCACGTCCAACACCAGGATCTGTACCAGAAATCCTCCTCCTCCTCCTCCTCGTGGTGCTCAGTATTGTATGGGGAGGACTCGCCAAGGGGAATTAATGGCTGAAACCTTGATGAAACTCCCTTCACCTGGGCAGGTCTATCCAGGCACGTGGGACCTGGAAAACCCCGTCTTATACAGTCAGATGTTTAGGGTCCGTTTTGGTCTCCGGCCCTCCAGCAAAGGAAGGGGTTTTCAGTGGCCCGTTGTGGCCAGACCTCTCTTGACACACCCCGTCTTATACAGTCAGATGTTTAGGGTCCGTTTTGGTCTCCCGCCCTCCAGCAAAGGAAGGGTTTTTCAGTGGCCCTTTGTTGACACAGCGAGGCACAGGAGTTCTTTGTCACCTCCTCCAGAATGATATTAGCGGGGATGCGACCCGTGACCTGCCAGCAAGATAAGGTATGGAGGGATCCATCGTGAGTTCCACTCCCATGGAGGCAGAGATGGTATGTGTGTGTGTGTTTGGCCCGTCACGCCGACGTACCGAGGATGTGGAATTCGTGCCATCCATCGAAAGACCAAGGTGGTTGGGAGGGGTGGTTCCACTGCCACCGTTCTCTCGCTCAGACACCTGATCGAAGTGGCGAACCTGCGATGGAAGCGAGGTAAAATGGAATATCCATTGTGTGATCAGTAACTCCAGAACAGAGAGAGAGAGAGAGAGAGAGAGAGAGAGAGAGAGAGAGAGAGAGAGAGAGAGAGAGTATCCAGGCGATGGACACAAAAAAAAGATTAGTTTTATGAATTACCTTTTTACATCTATGACTCTGTTGTAAACATAACACTGTAGTCAAACCCTGTTCCTCCTCTCCCGCGTATCCTTACTGAGAGAGAGAATGGACACAGAGCACCACCACTGCTGCTGCTGCTGCCCCTCACAAGGACAAATAAGAATTTGGCTCAGATACATGACTGTGCCATTCGCCATGATGAGCCGGAGGGGGGGAGGGAAAAGAGGAATCGGGTCGTCTGCCATTTGCCATGATGATGAGGGAGGGAGGGAGGGAAAGAGGAATCGGGTCGTCTGCCATTTGCCATGATGATGAGGGAGGGAGGGAGGGAAAGAGGAATCGGGTCGTCTACAGAAGGAGGTTTCCCGTGCTAAGCTGAGGCTTGGCAGATCTTGAACAGACGGCATCATGGGGAGAGATGACCGTCATGGCTGGGAGAAGGGAGGCAGGAGGAACACCCCGCAGACCCCCCCAACCACCACCAGCACCAGCAGCAGACGGTACGGGCGATGGTTGTTGACAGTCGCGCGTCGGACGCTTAGGGGAAGAAAAAAAAACAACACAGTTATGAGGTCGCCACTGAGCCTGTCAGGGGAAATCAGGAAATGTAGATTACACTGCCCTTACGATCGGTCGTCGTGGAGAGAGAGAGAGAGAGAGAGAGAGAGAGAGAGAGAGAGAGAGAGAGAGAGAGAGAGAGAGAGAGTAAAACTTGAAATACGTGATGTTAAGTGAGGTACTTTACGCAAGTATGGGTAAAATACCGATAACCGTCGTAAAGTAGTTCAAGATGTGATTAATATACTGTAGACGTGATTAATATACTGACGTTGTAGACGTGATTAATACACTGACGTTGATCGGCTGCGTCGTGGCATTCCTCTTACGCAAAAAGATTAATCTCTCAATGTGCACGGAGAGAGATATGTATGTGAATATAATCCTCTCGTCCTTGTCTTTCTTGGAGACAAATGGAGGCGGTGGTGCGTATCCATTTGAGATCAGCCCGGCTGCGAATATTCCAGGATATTCGTGCCTTGTGGGGGGGTGGAAGGGGGAGGGGAAAATCTTTTAAGGCATCGCCGAATCATATGTGTTGTCATGTGTCACGATCTTCATCATTATGTCAAATCTTCTTCGTAGAAAAAAAAAAACCATTATTTAGTGTATTTCGTGTCTGTTTTACACCAGTGCAGTGCTTGGAGGCTGCACAGACGAGAGTCAGTTATGTAGAGTTTAATGATAAATGTGTGGCAGTGATCTCACACACACACACACGCGCCGCGTTTTCTACAGTTAAATGAAACATAACCGATTTCTTTTTTTTTTAAGGGGGTGCTGGCGAGTTTGGGCCGGAGTTGGGTGATACATAGAGCACAGCAACTGGTCGGGACGTGGTGGCCTCGTTCCAGTTGGCGCTTCCCCTCACTTTACATATATATTGCTGAGGATTTTCTTCTGAGTGTATTTTTGTTCATTTCCCCCGGCGCGCGTGCGCGGCGCGGGGCCTAGTTCGTTCGCACGAACGAGGAGGGCGTTCGTGTTGAACGCCTGTGTGTGTGTGTGTGTGTGTGTGTGTGTGTGTGTGTGTCATGTTAAGTGGGTCTTAACACTGTCCATCTCTGTATGTGATATGTTCTTCGTTAAGACTAATTTTTTATGGGTCATTTAGATTTATATTGGTTAATGGTCGTGTTTGTATCATTTATGGCGTGTAATTTATATTGGTAAATAGTCGTGTTTGTATCATTTATATCGTGTGGTTTATATTGGTTAATAGTCGTGTTTGTATCATTATGGTATGTTATGCTATGGCTTACGCCATCATTGGTTCTTGATTTATGTGATGGAAGGCGAGACAGACAGTACATGGATTCTATTTCTTCTTAGAACCATTAATTAATTTGATGTCTGTTCCACAATCGCCATGCGTTCTGTCCCTTTATCCTTAGTGTTACATTTACCGTAATTGTGGATCCTACCCATTTATCTATGCGTTAAGGGAACTACATTTAAAGTGTTGTCGATGCTCATTGATCCTTTTTTGGTTTTGCGAAATTACATTAATCGTAATGGTGGATATGATGCCCATGTATCCATATGTTCACCGAGACTACAATCTATCGTCACTGTCAATTATCTCTCTCTCTCTCTCTCTCTCTCTCTCTCTCTCTCTCTCTCTCTCTCTCTCTCTCTCTCTCTCTCTCTCTCTCTCTCTCCTCAACCATCCACGCGTTGCGTGAAGTGACGCATTTATGGCGATTATTGTCGAAAATAAATGATTTTTTTTCCCTCCCCTGAGTAAGTGACCTGAGCATCATGATGGCGGCTGGTCCGCTGCCTGTACGGGTGTTGGGCGTTTCTCGTCTCCTTGACGCACTGCGGCCTCGTGATCGAACGATGGTCTGTGTGTGTGTGTGTGTGTGTGTGTGTGTGTGTGTGTGTGTGTGTGTGTGTGTGTGTGTGTGTGTACTGGCCGTAAGTAACGACGTCACAGGCTTACGATACACCCACACACACACACACACACACACACCGGTGACCAGGAGACACTTTGGGATGCTCCGCCGTACGAAAACACAACGCTAATCCGGAATGGTATTTTGATTTTTTAATTTTTTTTTTTTTTGTGCTTGATTGTTATGTGGAGGTAAGATGATTCCATCTTTAGGGAGTGGGAATAAAAAAGAAATAGAGATATATGGTTTTTTTTGGGGGGTGGAGGGGGAGGGGCGTCGTATGAAAAGAGGGGAACCCAGTTCTCATGTTTCTTCTTCTTCTCCAATTTCGTCTTCTTCTTCTTCTTCTTCTTCTTCTTCTTCTTCTTCTTCTACTACTACTTCTACTTCTTCTTCTTCTTCTTCTTCTACTACTTCTACTTCTTCTTCTTCTTCTTCGTCAATTATTACTCTAAGAAGCTGGTTCTATGGTTATTGTTACGTAAGGTACTGGTAACGGTGAAGAGAATGTGTATATGTTACGTTGATCTGATGTTGAATGTGAATGTATTAGGGCACGAGAGGGGGTAACTTAAGTAATCTTCACACACACACACACACACACACACACACACACACACACACACACACACACACACACGAAACATGATACTATTGCCTTTGTGAGAAATTCCACATTTCACCGTTTGTGAATTTCATCTACATTCTGTAGTTAGTTCAATGTGGGTTTGTCGATCCGGAGATTTTGGCCGTAAAGAATAGTAGTGTATTTAGATGAATATTACGTCCGTTAGATGAATATTGGAGCAATTCTTTACCTGGTATTTGTAATAATATTTTGAAATTTGGGGGTAATTCTATTTACATATTTATACAGAGACTAACATGTTGCCTGGCAATATCTATACATTTTTGATATGAAAAGTATCTATATATATATCATACAAAATATATATCAATATGATATATAGAATAAGGACACGGTGCGTGTATGTTTAGATACCTTAAACCTCCTCAGAACCTTAGTATAACACGTATAGGAATCCACAACTCTTCCTATAAGCCGGCTGCCTTGTATGATACTACGCGTGTGTCGATGTGGACACACATCTGTTGTAACATCTGGCTACGTAGTTTTCGACAACACCTTCTACTGCATTGCTGTGTCAGGAGTTAGATGGTCTGTGTTGTACATATCGTTCGTTCTATATCAGTATGTATGTGATATATTCAGTGATCTGTAGGACGAATTTGAGAAGATGCAGTGTACTATAGGTGTTTACATCTGGTTACAGAGAGAGTTACATTACTGTAAATACTTGATGTAAGCAAGCTTTCCTGTGTGTTTGTAAAATAGAAGGAGTTTAAGTGGCTCAATTGTCCCTGTCTTAAGACATTTTGCCTCAGTATTTACGATTCGATCGCTGTCCATCAGTTGAACCAGTCATTTTTTCCCTCAGTAGTGATGCCTGTGTATATATGTGAGTACTGGTGAGCAGCGGAGTAATATATGACCAGATGTCAGGCCACTGTTGCTAATCATGAAGTTCTGACACGTGTGTGTGTGTGTGTGTGTGTGTGTGTGTGTGTGTGAGTGTGTGACATTTCAAAACAAGGGGCTTCCAGCGTTACGTCGTATACCCGTGAAAATCATAATGGTGCGGCTGGCGTGAGAGGCAATTCACTCCCCCGCTATAAACTCCCGTAATTGTGACATCGCCCGGAAATAATTGGTCATTGTAGGAAGGCTACGGGCAATAGTGTTCGGCTGTCATATTTTTCCTCCCCTCCTCCCTCACTTGTGTCCGCCTGCAGGCCTTCGTCGGCTCGCATCCCTCCCTCGCGCCAGTATTAACCCCAATCCCACGCTGGCTAACAGATGAGGGAGAGCTTTTGCTCCCTCTTCTCTCACGGTGATGGAAGGAGGAAGGGGGGTGAAAAATAGATGCGCGGTTGATTCATGCCTCTTTTTTGGGGTCAGACCCCAGGTGATACAGAATGTTTGTACCTTGTTGAATGACCTGACCTGACTGGCCTGACCACCCCACCTCTCTGACGTGAGTTGAGAAATATAGATGTGTTAGGTTCGTGTTACTCTTGTCTCGGAATGAACAGAGATGGCACGAAAAAGGACGCTTTTCTTCTCTTTTATAAACTTGCCTGTTCGCTTCTGAAGCCGCAACGTGTTCACTATTGCAAGATGGCTCGTCCGTAAGTCTATGAAACTCAAGTTCAAAGGTCATCTGATCAGATGTCTTCTCCAAAGTAGATTCAAAAGTCAGTGTATCAATATGACACCTGTGTCCCCTCACAGGTGAAGAGTCCCTGTAGATTTCATGTGCTGAACTAAGATTCAAGAACTTCTCAGTGGTAGAATTCATTGGTAAAATTCAGTGATTCGTCATATTCTTTTGGCGGCTGAAAGATGGCAGAGCCCTCGAAGTAGCAGACTGGATATCGGTGAGCACCTGGTATTGAGAAGAAGGTCGTTTTCGGCGTCACTGGTGCTGATTCTCTCCTCGAGTCTTCCTTTTTCCTTTCTGTGTCGTCCACGATTTTACCCAGAACGACATCTATGAGCTGGGGATTCGCGGGTTCACCGAACAAAACGTTGTGTGGCAATATTGCAGATAAACTGCCGGGAGTTTCTGAAGTGGGAGTCGATGATCTCACGTTTGGAAAGGGGTTGAAAGGGAGACTGCGAGGTTCTCAGACCTCGTTCAAAAGAGCGAGGTCAACAGACACAACCTCCATAAAGCGTGGCAGGTTGCTGTCGTCCAGGACCCGGATGTTCAGCCTCCCAGTAGATGAGCTGTCTACAGTGGGTTATGGAAGCTAGGCTGAATAGGAGAGGAGCATTGTGGGTGGGGCAACATCTTCCAGGGCAATCTTCAACCTGATTGATCTCGTCCTCACAACAAAAACAGTAGCAGAAGAGTCCAGACTCCACCGTGATGATGGTCCGAGGGAAAGAAAGGAAGAGGAAAAGAATGTATATAGATATACATTTCTCTTTTCACAAGTTTGTCGACCCATTTTTGAAATCCCGGGTCGACCATGGCCTTCATCACGAGCGAGGGTTGGGACATTAGGAGGCTGCTGCCCCACAGTCCAGTGGGATGTCAAAGACCCCCCAGTACCTCTGGGCATAGCAGGATGGCCGCCACAGCTGGTGACGGTGTTTTTCCGACATCCTCTGTGGCTACACCTCGAGGGAGTTCCTCGCCGATGGGAGAAGTGAGTCGCGTGCCACCATCTTCTTCTTTAAATGAGGTGTTGTTGGTGGGCGGTGAATTCTCAGCAGGCGAAACAAAAGATGGACAAATTTCTTAACTTTCGGTCTGGAAGTTGTTGGCGACCGGACTCGAACCTGGGGAATGTGTCGAGGACTTGGATTCTGTGAATACCCCACTATTGACCACAGATGGGGAGGGCAAGACCGTCTCATAAATGATAAATGGATGAATGATAGTGAAAGGATCGACTGAGGCCATTGTCCTGAGATGGATGTTTGATCCTAGACGGGGCTGTAATATACCCTATGAATGAGGTGTATTAATTCGTGGAGGGGCTTTGATATGCCCAGTAAATGTGGCATTTAAGAAACGCATAACTCTTCTGTCTACAGTTGAGGGATGGGCAGACGCCTACCCTCAGCCATGTACCATCCATCATTCAACAGCCGAGTATAGACTGAGCAGATCAGGCTGGACCGTCCCACCGCTTGCCCACCACGGCGAACTAAATCTCCCCACGGTTTCTGGAGGAGCCATGAGAGAACGCTCGCCTGCTGGCGAATCGGGCGGGCTGGCGGGCGGGCGGAGGAGGAGGAGGTGGGTGGAGATAGATAGCGGGGGCCGACGGGTGTGAGGCGAGTGAGTTATCCTGTGGCCATTTCTGGTGTGAGATGGACGGATGGTGGAGTCAATATCTCTCTGTTGGGGGGAGAAGTGGCTATCGTGCGAGCGCCAGTAAGGGCGATCGTTGGCCCACGGCGGCTCCCGCTTGGCGAGCGCTGTCATGTGGACGATGCTATGATGCCTCCTCCTCCTCCTCCTCCTCCGCCTCTCGTCTACCGAGGCTGATGTAGATTCCTTGTAAGTCCTCCTGTGTAGTTTCCCTTGCTCTGAACGCACGGTAGATCCCCAACTATTGTTATCCGGCGTCGTTATCAGAAGCAAGGTCGTTCAGTAGCCGTAAAGAACATGGGAAATAGAAGACTTGAGGAGATGCTGGAAACACCATGGCGGTAGCGTCGCGCTTAATACGACAAACTAGATGGTGTACTGAGAGGAAGGTGGGGTCGAGGATGACACGTGCATGTTGGGTTATATTTTCTGAACCTTTTCTGATGTTCTCTCTCGTGTAGCAGACGTGGAGGAAGAGGTGATAGTGTGAGGAAGCAGACGGGGGCCAGTTAAAGCCAAATGAAAGTTTCGTAGATATTTATTTTTTGAAATCTTTTTCGAGTTTAGGGCGTGAGGAGGTCGAGTGTGGCCACGAAGAAGATGATGGAGGCGACGGATGGAAAATCTAATGATGGTACCAACTTGTGTCATTCAGCTTTTGCTTGGCGTGCAAAGCTTAATAAACACTGGGGAACTTTGATGGACTGAACATCCTGGACGTGGCTGGAGCCTTTGTGAGATAAAGATTGTGACGTGGTTGGAAGCCAGACTGACGTGTATGACCACGGTCATGGTTAGGTTGATGGTGGCGTGGTTGGCTATGGTCCAGTTCTGATGGTGGTGTGTGTGTGTGTGTGTGTGTGTGTGTGTGTGTGTGTGTGTGTGTGTGTGTGTGTGTCTATGTTATAACCTTTTTAATATGAAGGCATTAAATCATACAAATGGCGCCTCTGTTAAAAATAATGACTTTATATATTACAGTTAATTTATTCGTACGCGTAAATTCATTTTCCTGCTCCAATATCACAATAGGATAGTCGGGAAAAAAAAAAATCACAGAGGACTTTAAGCCTTATAACGTCAACACCTCAGTGAAGGATTCAGGCGGGTCCTACAGACGAGGGCGGGCGGCCGTGTTGAGGAATAGGAGTCTGTCTATCTCCTTCGGTGTGCAATCAAGAGATTCTGAAATACACTGGCCCCCCTCCTCCGGGCGCCTTCCAACCATCACCCTCACCTCGACCACCAAATCACGATGAAGCAGCTATACACCATCTACCTACCAGCGCCACACCATCCTTCATCCTCCGTGTGGTGCCTGTCTCCACCACACGAGATCGAACCTACCTATGCCAGTTCATACAGCGTGCTGTACGCACAGCCTCACCCCAGCCGTGGTGAACATTGACGGTCATCTGTTGACTGTGTATTAACGGTAATCTGTTGACTGTGTATTAACGGTAATATGATGACTGTGTATGAGGCTGCGTTTGTGTACTGTGTTTTAAAAACCGCCACGAGCTTATGTTGTCTGCTTTTTAGTGTGAATATACATTGCGTCTGTGGATTTTCCACCTTTTGCTGCAGTCAATCAATTCATTGAACCATTGATTATAATTATTATTTTTATTGTTATCATTATTATTATTATTATTATTATTATTATTATTATTATTATTATTATTATTATCATAACTGTAGTAATGATTTAGCATTCATGTTATAACCATCATCATAAACGTATGCCCAGGAAACACACACACACACACACACACACACACACACACACACACACACACACAGAGGCAGGTAGCAACTCAAATTACATATAATAAACTACATATACATATTCTAAAGTGTCTCGCATCGTTTCCACAGTGAGATGAGGTCAACAAATGCTTTCAGGTGTAGCAACATTATCAGTAGTGTCAGAAGGCAGTAGTGCTTCTGTTTCGTCGTGGAGATGAGGACGAGGGTGGAAAAACAGGCCGTGATGCACGCACCGGCCCGCCTGAGGGTCTGGCCAGCCTGGCCCGCCTGGGAGCCTGGCCCGCCTGGTGTTGAATCCTGGGCGAGGAGGCAGTCGGTCCACAGTTCATCCAGCTGTTCATCCTCACTTCGGGTTAGGTCGATGAATTGTGTACCAGGCTTAGGCTAGGATATCTATATCTATATATATATATATATATATATATATATATATATATATATATATATATATATATATATTAATCAGATGGCCTTGATTACGACATTCAGTTAAGAAAAGTAAGGGGACTAGCGGCTAAGTGAGGAAGCAATCTCCTCAAAGCAGTTGTCTCCTTGCTGGCCATAATGCCTCTCACCAGTGTGGTGCCACAATACGAGTCTGCTGGGCAGCCTTCCAAGTCCCCCCCCGTAGGAGGAGCTTCACATAAACATACCACATACAAGTCGTCCACAACAAAACAGATAGATACTTATCTTTGTTATGGTCTTGAGGAGTTCGTTTGCTTTGTGGCTTCTGGTGTTTGTTTGTGCCTCACAGTTTGCCAGCAGTACTTTTTCCTCGTAGGTTATTTGGGTTTGTTTGTCTCTCAGCATTTCGAGGTATAGCATATATTCTTCATTGATGACACACTTTGTACCGACAGTCGAGGGTTTTATTTTTCTTTTTTTTCATAATTTTTTGCGTGTTTTTGTAAGGACTGGAGGACATCTCTCTTTATCACAGCCATTTCTTCAGAATCCTGCACCACTTAACACTGTTACTTTGGTGAGTGAGGTAATGTTAAGAGTATCAGGAAAGTATACGAAAGTATATTGATAAGTCGGTTAGATGCATTGGTAAGGCAATATCGCCCTTGTTAGTTGGTCGTTTGGGCTTTTGGCCCTTCAACTGCCAAGGTCATTCAAAGGCCGTCAAGTGTCAGGTCACAACCATCGAACTGAAAAATCCTCAACACCCGAAGATGTTGAAGATAATTCCTAGACAACATAATCAGTCTCCTTGTGTGTGTGTGTGTGTGTGTGTGTGTGTGTGTGTGTGTGTGTGACTCCGGCAGTGTTGCAGATGGATATGTGTTTTAACTGGGTGCCTCAGACGAGCGGACCTTCAGTGCGTAGAATGGTTGGGTTTATTCAGTAAATGGTTCTCAACTGTCGTTGGCTGATGTATGACCTAGTTGAAATTCAGGTGGGAGATTTAACTGACGGTTTTAAAATGGGTTTAAATTAATGGGACTCTTCATTGCAGATACCATTTACTTTCCAAATCAATCAGTACGTCATGTGGAATAGGATCATGAATTCAAAATAAGATGCACTTTTTTTTCAGTTATTTTTGAGCCTCTGAAATGTATGGGTCAGCCATGATAATTAGATAGCCATGCATAATTTATTATGGTCAGCCATGATAATTAGATAGCCATAAGTAATTTATTATGGTCAGACATGATAAGTAGATAGCCATACGTAATTTATTATGGTCAGCCATGATAATTAGATAGTCATACGTAATTTATTATGGTCAGCCAGGATAATTAGATAGCCATACTTAATTTATGATGGTCAGCCATGATAATTACATAGCCATACTAATTTCTGCTGTGGGTCAACAGAGATATTGATCTTGAGGGCATTTAATTAAGCAGTAGTGGAAATATATTGAAACTCAAAGTGAACTTAATATATAAAATAGCTGTTAAGTTATAACATCACCTCGTATAACTCTACTCTTAGAATATACGTCAATAGTTTTCTGGTATTGTCTTCAAATCCATCTCCAGTTAAGTTAAAATAATGGTTTCAGAGGCGTAAGAACGGTGTGAGTGTCCTTAGCTCAGTATGGAGAGGTGCATTATCGTGTCCACACACAGAACGTCCCATAGCGAAGACTAAGAGTCTGCCACGCTTCGGTCCCCATCACATATTTTGTTGCCGACGCAGCACCTTCGCCATGTTTACTGAGCCGCTCGCCAGGCGGAAGATCGTCACAAGAAGCAATCCTTCCACCAACATCTCCCTCCTTGACCAGGTCAGGACACTGGTGCCCTCCCAATTAACCACGATATATTTTTCTTCCATCCCTCCCTCTTGATTAACTCGAGGAGTTGGTGGCATGTGGGTTCTTCCCGACCCCTCTCCTGGAGGTGAGTAGGTCGGGTGGTACAGCTGTCCCCCACACCGCTACCAGAGGCTTGAGTTCAGCTTGTGAAGGGAAGGTCGGATTTTACGTTCGTCGGTGATGCTGTGTCGACTTTCGAATTCAGGTTTAGCTTTACCGTAGGATAATATTTGATTCATCCTGTCTCGTGCTTTAGTTCGTAAGGTGGCGTAAAGGAAAGGACCAAGGCAAGCAGTCCATGATACTGTAAGTAGTTTAATGAAATATTTTCATATAACGAAGGAATAAGAAAGAAAATGATATTTGTATATAACGAAGGAATTAGAAAGAAAATGGGGTGTACACTGGGAATGAACGAAAACTCAAGAACCCGTCGTAATGTTTAGTTATATTTTTATATATGCATTTCTATCCTACGTTCTCAATTTTCATCGCATTAAATGATAATTGATTCATCAAAGAGCTTTGTCTCTCCAGCCGGCACTGAGGTCCCATTTTTTGTTCGTACAGTGGCATAAGAGGAGAGACTTTTTTAAGAATATTTTCTTTTTTTTTTGGCAGTTCATATTCCCTCCAGATGACCTGTCCTACACTCGGACGATAGTTACCTTATCTGGAACGTCTTTCCTGCAGATACCGTAACGTCGTATGACCTCTCACCTCTGACGTAATGTTGTTGTTACCCCCGTCCCCCTAGGTGAGACGCCCTCCTGTAATTACACACTTAACTACCCGATTGGTCTTCCTGGGTAATTTACACCCCAGGCTCCTCAGCGATGCCGGCCAATAGCAGGCGTTGTTTGTCTTATCTCTTTCCTTCATTATCGGAGCAACATTTTCTCTCCGTCACACACCCCTTCCTCTCTCGGCAAGCTCTCTTGCGTAAAGAAAACGGCATGTGGTATACGTCAGCCATTACTGCTCACATCTGGAGTATATGGTGATGATTTACCTCCTTCGAGAGCCGAGAGTGACAGTCCCATCCAGTCATACAAGTCCCGTTTAACCCAGTCGTATGTAGTCCCATCCAGTCATACAAGTCCCGTTTAACCCAGTCGTATGTAGTCCCATCCCGTCATACAAGTCCCGTTTAACCCAGTCGTATGTAGTCCCATCCAGTCATACAAGTCCCAGTTTAACCTAGTCGTATGTAGTCCCATCCAGTCATACAAGTCCCAGTTTAACCCAGTCGTATGTAGTCCCATCCCGTCATACAAGTCCCAGTTTAACCCAGTCGTATGTAGTGTCCCACCCAGCCTTCCCCAGTGGCTCCCGACCGTGGAGTCGAAGTGACTCGTAAAATACCGTGTGGAGTGAGGAAGGACGCGTGTAGTATTCCCCTGGTCCAGGACGGGCGTCTCCTGGGGATGTGGGTGTCCGGCTGCCACCAGAATAGCTCTCAGCATATGAAGGGATGCGGCCCCTCGGCTTAGCTCCAGGCCACGCCGTGCCACCACACCCCCTCTCACCCTAGTATGGATCTGGCCAGGGGATGGCGGAGAGAGAGAGAGAGAGAGAGAGAGAGAGAGAGAGAGAGAGAGAGAGAGAGAGAGAGAGAGAGAGAGAGAGAGAGATAAATAGATAGGTTTACAGCGCCACCTGGCCTGATAGGGGATCAGTATTGTAGCGGATCGTGTTATAAATAAACTCGATTGAGACTTGATTGATGCCATTACCTCACTCAGACTCATGGGTAAGGTAGAGTAGAAGTTAGATAAGGAGAACGATGGGTAGATGAAGAGTAGACTGTGTAGCAAGACTAATAATAGAAGGAAGAGAGTAGATTGGAAAGGAAAGGGAAAGAAACTGCAAAGAGCAGAATATGACGATAAGAAGTTAGACTTCACCTTGAGGAAGAGACGTGTGTCTATAGACCCTCGCATGGCAGTTGGTGAAGTCACACACACACACACACACACACACACACACACACACACACACACACACACACACACACACACACACACCGTTGTGTTGTGGTTAGCGTTGCGAATCACCGATATGACGAGCCAGGGTTCGAAAACCTGACAGAACCGCCAACACTGTTCGATGAATGGGTACCTGACGTAAGCTAGGGCTGTGTACGTGTTTGTATAGACGTAAGGTTAAGACCTGGTGTATACACTCGGGGCAACACAAGTGTAGAAAGTTCTTCCCTTAAGACACAAAGAGTAATCAAATCACAGTCTTAGGAACGCTGTAGAAGGGTAGAAGGCTCCTCCAAGCTTATGCAGATTCACGTGAAGAAAGAAATCGAGTTACAGAGTCGGCCAGCTAACACGATCCTTCAATATTTCCATCAGGTTATTCTTGATCCGCGATCGTCTGCAACCACTGAAGATACACGAAGGGAGAACTGCTCCAACGTTTTGGTAGACCGATAGAAAATATCTTTGGAAAAATATGGAGATATCAGACGCGTTCCGTTGTACGTCGTGTGTTTTGAAATACAAGACGCATTTTCCGGCATGTTGCCAGAGAGCAGTAAATAATGGAGGAGCTAAAAGAGGCGCTTCCCTTAAGTGCCTCGTTGGACGGAGTGGTAACAGGAGGCAGTAAGGAGAACAGGATGGTACTACCTCACCACCGCCCCGACGCCACGCGTGCCTTCCCCATCTCTATAGACGGACCCTACCGTGAACACGGTCGCCACACGGACCCTACCGTGAACACGAACGCCACACGGACCACACCGTGAACACGGTCGCCACACGTGCCATCCCCCGTCTCCTGACAGACGCTGCCGTGACTACGGGCCTCGGGCATCTCTCGGGGGCAAGACCAGTTAGGTCTAGTACCATCAGATATCCCCGCTAACCAGAGGAGCTATTAGCACGATCATCCGTTACATCGAGACAAGAACGCGCCCTCTCGGCTCCACATTGGTAAATTCATGTTGGCCATAAAGCTCTGAACAGCCAATTGTGTAAGTGGGTTCAGCCAGAGCCTTTAAACTAATGGCTGCTGCTGGGGGCAAAAACCCGCTTCCTTCTCAGCGGGGCCCCCAGTATCTGCAGAGGGTGCAAATCAGCGTGTAAGTGATCAGTCTCCCAGATGAATCGGCAGCGAAATACCTTTCTTTGATTTGCTCGCGTTGTCGGGTTGATGTATTTCGTGGCCAAGATTTTATCATGGATGTGACTCGAATGATGAAAGGTTCTCCTGCTTATGTGTCCGCGGTATTGCTGCCTCCTCCTCCTCCTCCTCCACCTCCAACGATCGGCTCTTCCATTACCAGTGACACAGTACGAATATCCGTGACACGGAAGTTATGTTCCCGTGTTGAAATGATGATGTCTTGGGTTACATAGGATACGATTTGTCATTGTCTACCACTTTGTAATGCAAATGTCCTTATGAGAATGTATTTATATCCTCTTTCGCTTCTCCCTGTACCCTGGGATGTCAATAATAGAGTTTGCTTTGTTTTTTCGACGCCAAATACGACTGCAGTATCATATTTAGCAAGTAATAGTCGAGAGTGAGAGAAAGGAAAACGTTGATTTCCCCCGTACCTATCTCCAGGTTAGCGATGTAGGGGGAAATATTATGTGGGCAATGTTGTGGGAGTGCGTGTGTACGTGTGTGTGAAATTACCCGTTTGT
>NC_092239.1:33083992-33163992 GCF_036320965.1 Panulirus ornatus | reverse complement strand
AAGCTTTGTTATGCTTTATTTTTTATAACCTTAAGCTTTGTTGTTATATTTTGTTTATATGACCTTAAGCCTCACAGATATACATTGTCTTTATGGCCTTTTGCCATGCTATTATATACTCTTGTTTGTGGCTCTGCTCCCGACCGTAAATCTTTAAAGGTTCTAAAGTCGATTTTTATTGTCCAGACGGTAATTTTCAGTCATAATCTCAGGCGGCATGATTTGTAGATATGGTTTTTTACAGTTCTGTGTCAGAGAGGTTTTTATTGGGGGGGGGGGGGATTTATCACCGTCATCTCCATTCTTAACTTACGCTGTGAGGAATTATGGGTTTTTTTTTTTATAGGGGGGGGAGGGTGTTGGGTGCGTTTGACTAAGCTCTTTGAATACCCTCCCTCCTGCCCTGAAGTCAGTTTACGCGTCGTGAGGGTGAGGGAGATCTGCCAGTGTGAGTACGTGGTTTGAGGGAGTTGAACTGATGTCAGAACCTCAAACACCGCTCCTGGATGATGACACCCCCCCCCCCCCCACACACACACACACACACACACACACACACACACACACACACACACATCCTCCGCCGCCAGTGTCACTTGGCTACCAGTCCAACAGTATTTCCTTAGTCAGTCTTCTCTCACTATACCTCCTGCGTGGTAAAGCGGTTTAGCGTGACTGACCACGATGCACACACTGGCTGCGCTGGGTTCCGGCCCGCCAGGGTTCGAATCCAGACCGCGGCATTCGGTACGTGATTGAGAATATTTGCATATAGGCCGCGAGTATTCACACGGTCGATCTTACGTACGTAGACTCTGGTATGGAACTGGGAGAAATAGGGCTGAAATAATTGAATAGGTTTCCCATTACGTAGCTGCAGAGGACGGAGATGTAAGTACGCGGACAGAGATTATCATGTTTCCTAGTCAAGGGAACGAGAGAGAGAGAGAGAGAGAGAGAGAGAGAGAGAGAGAGAGAGAGAGAGAGAGAGAGAGAGAGAGAGAGAGAGCGCTAGAGGTTGGGTCTACATAATGTCAGGGGAGACCATTACCCATGACAAATGATGTTGCTGTGTTGAGAGGCTTTCCCCCCCACAAGTCATACCCCCTCTGGGTGTCGTTTGTGATTTGCCTGTGTTCTCCTCCAGGAAGCACTAGCGAATTTGTCCTCGTATGTTTCAGACGTAATTCTATGATTTTTGTAACAATTATCTAGGGGAGAGGGGTTCTCTGTGACTGGTGTAGTTCTCTTTAACAATGATCTGGGGTCGTCTGTGGCTGGTGTAGTTCTCTTTAACAATGATCTGGGGTCGTCTGTGGCTGGTGTAGTTCTCTTTAACAATGATCTGGGGTCGTCTGTGGCTGGTGTGGTTCTCTTTAACAATGATCTGGGGTCGTCTGTGGCTGGTGTAGTTCTCTTTAACAATGATCTGGGGTCGTCTGTGGCTGGTGTGGTTCCAGCCATGATTATTAGTGACCCGTGACCATGTACGGGGAGGTAGTTGTGTACCAGGTAGTTACCACTGGTACTGCTGTTTCCTGATGATTGGTCGGTCACGAGGTTTCAGGACGTGGTTCGAGGCTTCGTCATCTCGCAGTTTACCTCAGGCTACAGTAAATCCTGGTGACGTAGTGACGTGTTATGTATACTCCTGTATGGCTGGCTGGGTTGTCTGGTCATGTTCCTCACTATGGACCTCCCCGTTACCTTCTTCAGTGTGTCCTTCTCTCTCATCTTCAGCATGTACCTACCTCTCTCTCATCTTCCGTATGAATCTCTGTCATATTCTTCAGTACGTGACTCTGTCATCTTCAGTACGTAACTCTGTCATCTTCGGTATATACCTCTCTCTCTCTCTCTCTCTCTCTCTCTCTCTCTCTCTCTCTCTCTCTCTATCTCTCTCTCTCTCTCTCTCTATCATCCTCCGTATCTTCCTGTGTCATTTCTTATCATCATCAGTATCTTCCTGTGCCGTTCTTATCATCTGTGTCCCCGGCCGGAGCCACAGGGCCGTGAATGCAGACCGCGGGGGAATCAGGACTCTCTGTTCTAAGACCCCCACGAGCCGCTGAGGAGTCCCACCGCCGTGTAAAACCACGAGAGGAGGAAGACAATCAGCGGACAAGCTGGCGAGGGAGGGAGGGAGGGCAAGTTGTGGTGTCAGCGAGCCGAGGCTGGAACCTGGCGGAGGGCAGTCAAGCGTGTGACGCCATGGCTGGGGGGGGGACCTGACTTCTGGGGCGCCCCCTAGCGAGATATGATGTGCTGGCTGGGGTTGAGGGACTAGGGCTAGGGTGTGAGTGGCTAGGGTGAGCGACTAGGGCTAGGGTGTGAGTGGCTAGGGTGAGCGACTAGGGCTAGGGTGTGAGTGGCTAGGGTGAGCGACTAGGGCTAGGGTGTGAGTGGCTAGGGTGAGCGACTAGGGCTAGGGTGTGAGGATAGGGTGTGAGTGGCTAGGGTAGAGCGACTAGGGCTAGGGTGTGAGTGGCTAGGGTGAGCGACTAGGGCTAGGGTGTGAGGATAGAATGAAGGTAATGAGGGTTGCTAGTTAGTGTTGAATGTTAAGAGATGAACAGATGAGGATAGGTGAAATTTAAGGATGAAAAATGGGTGGATAGCGAGAATAGGTGAGTCAAGTGATTGTAATTGGGTGGCTAGTTAAAGTGAACGGTGAGTATTACACTACTGGAAGGAATAGGAATAGTGGATGATGAGTTTGGAGATGGATAGATGAACGAGGAGGCTAGCGATGAATAGTGAGGTTAGGGATCGGTGGATAGCGAAGAGAAATGAACAGCGATTCTTAAGAAAGGTGCAAGTGATGAGGATAGTAAGTACCTGGGAGGGTGAATTATAGGTGATAGTCAGGATAGTGGGTGTAAGGATAGGTGGATGGTGAGTGTGGATCATCCCCTATACTGCGCGGTATGGAATAAGGAGTTCTACACTCCTCTTGTCGCAACCCCTGAACTTCTGTAGCGCCCTCGCTTGAGGCCGATGTTGCCGAGGCGTTCGTGGAATTGCAAAGGTGAAGGAGGAACCTGACGCAGGGAAAATGTGCCAAGGTCATACGTGCATGTCTTGAGGTAACTGAACATAGCAGGGTGCCAGCCAGCTCCTCATCTCCAGCGAGTACGAAATGTACTAGACGATAGGCAGTTCCAAGGTACCCAGGTGCTCATTCCTGCGACACGAGTGTTGAAAACTCGCTCCCCCGTAAGCCACTGCAGGAAGTGATCACACACACACACACACACACACACACACACAGAGAGAGAGAGAGAGAGAGAGAGAGAGAGAGAGAGAGAGAGAGAGAGAGAGAGAGAGAGAGCTAACTACTGTATCATCTGCGTCTCTTCTCTCTTAAGAAAGTTTTTTTTCCCGGCCACGCTTTCGTGCTGGTGAGCCACTAGTCTGGAACAGAAGCCTGGACAATGACGGTGGGCACCAGGCCTCCTCACTAGTGCCAGACGTGATGTCAGCACTGCTCTTGCTACCCATTGTTCTTCTTGCCTCAACCTCTTCCATATATGACCCCCAGGCTTACTCTGCTGACCTTTACCTCTTGACCTGATAGTCTTGAGTGGGTCATATGACCTCTTGATCCTCGACCTCTTTTCCTTTTTTTTTTTTTTCTAATCTCTCTGTCAACCTCTTTATTCTTCAGTCGTTCAACTGATCCTTTGTCTCCTCCTACTGACCTCTCACCTTTGACCTGACACTAGTATAATTTCACCAACTCCTCATCCAAGACCTAATTTTTTTGGATTGCTCAGTTGATCCATTACTTATAAAACCCCACCTGACCCTCAGCGTTACGATTAGGAGTCACTTGACCTCTCGTATAGCCCATCTGACCTTCGATGATTCGGTTGACCTGACTGACCAGGTAGAGAGTGTTCAGGTATCTGCGAACCCTCCCTGCTGAAGACTCGCTCACCTAACCCCTCACGTCTGTCGGCTTAGCAACCCTTCACGTTGAATAATTCAGTTGACTCTCCAGGTTTGTTGGCTTAAGATAACCTGTGGCACTCTGAGGCTCCGTCCTGTATCATGGCTGTGCCGAACATGATGTCAAGAGCCATACAGATATTATCCTTGCTCGTATCAATCGTCCGTGATGATGATGATCAGCCTGGCCTCATTAATCGTCATCTGATGACCTTCTTTGCCTCAGTCTTCCGTAAGATCTCGCTACGCTTGACCTTCTCAGCCTCATGCATCTGTGAGATCTATGTGTACCTGACCTTCACGGCCTCATACTTCCGCCCGCGAGGCGTCTCCTTAGTATGACTTCCCTGGCTTCCAGCACCCATGAAGGCAGAGTTCATAACACCCAGGAGAGGCCATGGGGGGAAAATGGTTAAAACTTATTATAACCAGTTGGGGAAACACTGCAGAATGTCAGGGGATCGTGAGGTGATGAATTAAAGTGAGAGAAATCTTGGACAGATTAGACGCAGTGGAGTGTGAATGTATTTACCATATCTGCCATGGAACACGAGTTGATTCCTCAAACACCGTCGTCTTCAGTATTATATGGTGGTGACCTCTTGCCTCCATCTCTATGTTTATGGCCCCTTGCCTCCTCCATCTCTATGTTTATGACCATCGTGCCTCCATCTCTCTGCGTTATGACCATCGTGCCTCCATCTCTATATATGTTTATGGCCGCTCCTATCTTGACCCTTCCATGTTAGTCGTATTGACCTATGCGTTTGCCCTCCGTGGTAGAAGCAATAAAAAGCTTCGGGCTTTTGTATATTCAACGACTACCGTACTTTCATCCATCCATGTCATCAGAAGTTCAAACGCAGGTTCCATGATGTGCAGTACACGACCAGTTCCCCGCCTTATCTCAGTATGATAAGGCAAGGGAGGCTTTCCTGACGGTGGAGGAAGGTCATGAATAGATGGAAGGTCATGAATAGATCAGATACCGCAGGCGACGTAAGGCAGATTGATGACCACCCGTCATGCAAGTGAGGGGTTGTGGGGGGGGGAGGATAGCTGGGGGTTGGTGATCGTGGCTGAGGGCGGTGCCCTCAGGGAGGCATTGTAGGGAGGTGAGGAGGCGAGTCTTGTTGTCGCTGTTTTAATGTTGTTTTGCTGCAGGGGATAATTTTGGTCACTGTTCACTGTTGCCCGCCCGACGTAGCCTCAACGCTCGTTACCGCGAGATCAAATCATTATCTCTCACCTTGTATAGGAAGAGAGACTCGCATCTATATAGGTAGTAAGCAAAACCAATTTATATATCCAGTTTCGCCGGCATGTGATGGCCGTACTATGCGAAGAATACACTGATAAGAACCCTCAGTCCTACACTTGCAGGTGTCTAGATAAGATAAGATAAGAAGTAGACAGTGATAGATAGTAAACTCATGATCAGTGTCTGTACAGCCATTCACGGTTGCCGACGAATGTTTATGCCCTCAAAGTAATGGCAAACTTTATAGCACGCTGAAATGATGGGAGCCGTGTGTAATTATCGACTAGCTCCACCTAATGGGTGATAATGGAGAGTGATGAGCATATTACTCAGTACAGGTGTAACAACAACAACAAAATTATTGCGTCGTTTGCATCGTAATTATTTTCACTTTACCGAAGTGGCACCAGAAGGGTCGGCCCAGCGGCGTCGCTGGCGATACCCCTTCGTACCTCGAACTAGGAACCTTCGTACCTCGAACTAGAAACCTTCGTACCTCGAACTAGGAACCTTCGTACCTCGAACTAGGAACCTTCGTACCTCGAACTAGGAACCTTCGTACCTCGAGCTAGGAACCTTCGTACCTCGAGCTAGGAACCTTCGTACCTCGAACTAGGAACCTTCGTACCTCGAACTAGGAACCTTCGTACCTCGTACTAGGAACCTTCGTACCTCAGACTAGACATTTCTATAGCCAGTCTGTGTCCATCGTCGCCTTTTATATAACTTCCCGTTAATTAAGCACTACGTTAACCAGCGCCTCTGATATTTTCAACTTATATACGAACCATAATGATAAGGGGGTGGAAAAAATATAAAGTGATATGAAAGGAATGATTTTCAGGAGAAATACTTTCATGTTCCACGGGTTAGGGACATACCTTGATGGCCAATTTGTGTTATATATGAAGGCTGGCATAATGTGGTGGGCTTATAAATTCGCCAGAGTCCAGTAAGGGGGCCCCAGCAGCCACCTGGGGAAATATAGTTATCGATTTCTCGTCTCACTTTTCTTACTTATATATTTTTACTTTACGTGACAAAAACGAGATATTTTTCGTATCTATCCTTCAGGATGATCTTGGTTATGTTTTATACATGAGTGATATGGATTTAGAGGACGACCATATATTTTTTTTCTCATTTGTTTTTAATGAGGTTTCATATTTCAAGATTTTAGTAACGAATTTATGTCCTTTAGTAACCAATGTATGTCCTTTATTAGGCAGAGATGTGGATGGATGATGAATCATAATGACTAGATTACAAGACTTTTTTTTTTTTCAGTCTTTGGGATGAAGGAACTTTTATTACTTAATTCAAGTATTACTATAATTATCTTTTTTTTTCGTACAAGTTCAATTAGTCATCGAACAGATTTTTTTTATCAGTACAGATCGGTTTGGAATACATGATTTATGTAGTTACATTGCATTAGGTCAGACTATTTGCCTGCCAACAGTATCAGCGAAAGCCACACAACGTTTGATCATATTCATTTCGTAACGTAACTCGTCTACACAACACTTACGTTGGACCACATATGTGTACCCAACCGAAGCTTCCATTATTGCTTCTGAAACTCTGACGTAAGGAAAGATCCATCACATCCGTGTGATCAGGTGATTTGATTTCCATTTGTATATTATCTTTTGTAAGACATAAACATGGAAGATTATATGCAAATGAAATTCAT
Organism: Panulirus ornatus; assembly: GCF_036320965.1. Taxonomy (NCBI): domain Eukaryota; kingdom Metazoa; phylum Arthropoda; class Malacostraca; order Decapoda; family Palinuridae; genus Panulirus; species Panulirus ornatus. Next base: position 33,157,084 of record NC_092239.1, on the reverse strand, counting down.
TTTGACGTCTTTGAAGTCCCCAGTTTACTGATGGCACGAATGTTTGGATTGATGACATTAATTAGAAGCTCTACCTTGGTCCACTGGTTTATGTAGGTTGTCCAATCATCGGAGTGCTGGACGAAACCTGATCCATCGCCCGTAAACATGCCAGACCTTTGGGTACGAGTAGAAAACAATGGTCCTGAGGGAGCCTCGCGGTTTCTACAGGGATTGGAGAGAAAAAAAACCCACACTGTTAATTCGATGGCGGTGGTTCCTGGCAGGAGGGGACGAAATGTCAAATAGACGAGTTACCGTTGCATATATTGTCAAAAAAAAAAAAAGGAAAACGATTCTAATTCCATGTTAAGTCTGAGGAATGTAATACACATCTCGAAGATGTTATACTTAACTCGAACGTTTTGTAATGACATTATGGAACACACGCGACTGTTCAGTTAATGTGACCCCACCCCCTCGCAGGTCATGCATAAGGCTGCCGTGAACTTTGACACGTCGACGTCTCCCATCATTTGCATATAAAGCGAAGTTATTATTGGCTTAAGATAAACTTAGCCACTTCGATCTCTCCAGCCAGAGAGGCAGGTGAGCTGCCGGCGCCAAAGGGTCGTTGGTGAGTCTTCGAGTGTGAGGTGATGGTGGTCCTTAGCTAGGGTCGATAGTGAGCCTTCGAGTGTGAGGTAATGGTGGTCCTTAGCTAGGGTCGGTAGTGAGCCTTCGAGTGTGAGGTGATGGTGGTCCTTAGCTAGGGTCGATAGTGAGCCTTCGAGTGTGAGATAATGGTGACCCTTAGCTAGGGTCGATAGTGAGCCTTCGAGTGTGAGATAATGGTGACCCTTAGCTAGTTGGTGAGCATTATTAGATGGTGATGGTGAGGTGCTGGCGATTCTGGGGAATCTCTGGGGTATAGCTGTTGGCGATTCACAATCTATGGGGAGTAGACGATACATATCGTCCGCGCTGGTGACCCCAGAGATGTTCGTCGGAGAACTTCTGGCTTCGAAGAGGTCCCTGCTGTCCCTGCTACTGTACGTAGCGCAGCCTTGGAGCTGTAGGAGCCCCTGGAAATGAGTCTTGTGGTGACGTCAAAGACCCTCTCAGAGAGAGGGCCTGGGGATGTGCACACACACACACACACACACACACACACACACACACACACACACACACACACACACACACACACACTATCCACGCCTATGTACACATAACGTGAGATAGTATGTTCGTGTCCTGAATTAATATTCTTTTCGTATAGTATTGCCTTTATGACCGTTGTCATACTCAGTCTCGTATTACTTATTCATTAGCATGAACTGAACATACTGTTTATCTCGCGCGCCCCTGACTCCTCTCTCTCTCTCTCTCTCTCTCTCTCTCTCTCTCTCTCTCTCTCTCTCTCTCTCTCTCTCTCTCTCTCTCTCTCTCTCTCTCTCTCTCTCTATGGCAGGGTGGGTCACGTCTCGCTTGCTGTGAGGCCCTACTGGAGGTAAAGGGTCAACCTTGAAACGCCTCTGTGTGTGTGTGTGTGTGTGTGTGTGTGTGTGTGTGTGTGTGTGTGTGTGGTGCCCCACCGTCCCCTCCCGGTAATGTCCTCTGACAGTTGTATATCACATGGCAAATTGGTTATTAAAGGGGCAGGAGTTGCCGGGCCCCGCTGGTAACAGCGTGTCCCCTCCTGCCTAACTCTGTTGCTGACTGGGAGGAATTAGATCCTCCCTCCTGTTTGTAGACGCAGGAGGCATAAGAGTCGGTCTTCAGTGCATGGCTTCGGGGCAATATGTTCCTGTATGACTTAAGGTTCCTGTATGACTTGGGTTCCTGTATGACTTGGGTTCCTGTATGACTTAAGGCTCGTGTATGATTTAAGGCTCCCGTATGAGTTATGGCTCCTGTATGCGTTAAGGCTCCTCTATGACTTAAGGCTCCTGTATGACTTAGGGTTCCTGTATGACTTAAGGTTCGTGTATGACTTAAGGTTCCTGTATGACTAAAGGTTCCTCTATGACTTAAGGCCCCTGTATGACTTAAGGCTCCTGTATGACTTGGGTTTCCGTATGACTTAAGGCCCCTGTATGTCTTAAGGCTCCTGTATGACTTGGGTTCCTGTATGACTTAATGCTCCTGTTCCTGTATGACTTAGGGTTCCTGTATGACCTAAGGTTCCTGTATGACCCAAGTCATATATAACATTATACTGAAGTGTGCCATGAACAACATCTATTTTATACACTCTTGGTTGTGTGTCAGTTTCGTCCCCGTTTTGCTCTATATTCCTCGAATAGATAATGTCTTCTCTGTATTTTACGGTGGCAGGATATGGCAAGGGAATTAGCATGAGAAGTAAGTCGTGAGGGATGAGTCTCCATAAATTCTCTGGGAGTTTAAGATCGTCTTCAGACTTAGGTAGGAAACAACTGGGTGATGGTTTTTGTTTTGTTTACACATTCGTCATTTCCGGAGGGAAACTGGTGAGTGAGGTGAAGAAGAAATGTTTCTCGAATCATGCACGTAAAAGCAGGGGATTTATTGTTCTCCTTCGTGTGTGTGTGTGTGTGTGTGTGTTGGTGCTTCTATGGGCACGAGGAAATTTACATAATTACCCATTTGTGCAGTACAGGGAAGGGGATGGTTTCTTGCACTCGTGGGGGGCCCCCATCTCTTCAACTGTCTTCACAGTTTTATCACATGTTCCATTCATCCGCTACTCTGATACTGTGAAAATACTTAATGCACATCTTATCTAACAAGTTCCTCATGTTCAGTTGGCATGTTATGTCCTCTGGTCGCTCTGCCTCTTCATCTTCCGAAGACTGGTCGTTTTCTACATCATTCAAGAGGTCCTGAGCATAAATGGTGTGATCAAGTCACCCCTTACTCATCGTTTCTTTTGGAGCGCATTCGTGACAGTTACTGATACTTTTACCATAACGCAGTATTAGGTCGTCATTTGTCGGCTTATGTGCGGCATTGGCCCTATTGGAAGGACAAGGACCCCAGTAGTTTGAAATTGTGTTGGAGAAAATTACCCTGAAACACACATTGTAGAAAACGAACGAAAGAAAAACGGATCTTGAGTTAGGGACTTCCCTTCTGCGGCGTAATGTGAAGTCCCAAACGGCAACTAAAAGGGCGAAGGGAGTTGTTGACACAGACTTTTTTTTTTTGGGGGGGGGGATAAATTCCCTGGATGCCATCTGTAGAGGAAGTGGGAGGTGTACGGGAGACGAAGGAGACAGAGAGTGAGGTAGGGTGGGCAGTTGACTCTCTCCCTGGGGGCTAGAGGGGGGGGCGATTTACTCAAATAATTCACCAAAATGTTCCTTTCGGAAGACCTCGTTGCCCTGATTGTGTGAAATAAGGCATAAGAAAACACTACCCTCCTGACGCAGGAGTACTGAAGTGATGCCCAAGGACTATCTTACACCCTCTGTGTCAGTAGGTTATAGACAAGCAGCCGCCCAGGGAAGTACAACCCTCCTGACGCAGGAGTACGGAAGTGATGCCCAGGAACCATCTTACACCCTCTGTGTCAGAATCCATAGTAAAACCTAAGCTGCTAGGTTTAGAATCATATGGGGGTGATTCCATGTGCTCATGTGAGGATTCTTGCTCGGAGAGCAGCGGTGATTCTTGCTTAGTGATTCGTTATACGTTTAGTCGGTAAAGAAGAAGAAAAAAGAAGAAATTGCCTCTTAATTAGACGTTAACAAAGAACAAGTTACGATTAATGTTTGTCGGTTCAATATTTACGTTGCCCGTGATTAATTTGACTTAATGATGTTCTTGTGTGTTGACCGGACCAAGCAATGAGTTTAGGAAATGCTTCTGTACGATTTATTAAGAACATGCAATGAATTTGTGTACACCGTTCGTGCCCTAAATACCATGAGATGGAATGGAGTGCACATGCGTTGCTTCATGGTACACGAGAGAGAGAGAGAGAGAGAGAGAGAGAGAGAGAGAGAGAGAGAGAGAGAGAGAGAGAGAGAGAGAACACGTCTCGCATATGAAATTTCTAAACCCATATCTGCATTTTAATACATTGCATGATATTCAAAAGGGGGAAAAAAAAGAGGTGGTTATGTTTCTAGGAACTTCCTTGATGTGGGGAAGGAGTAATTTGCATACAGCCATTAGATTATTCCGGGTACAATAAATTTCGAAGGGTAATTGTTGAACTGCTAACGCTGCTCAGTTCCGCCTGGTGCCCCGTGTTACTGTGGAGAAAACGCGAATGTATTACAACCAGTTTTTCCCCAAGTATTTCGTAAAAAATGGTAAACGGATCGTGTGGGACTTCACATTCCTTTTAGAAAATGGGAGAACGGTGTTGATCTCTTCTTCGCTCTGCGTACAGTCGTTGCTTCAGGAGTTCCCTGCCTTAATAGCAGCGACAACCACGTCCCTCATGACGTTTTTCCTTGTACTCATCACTCACGAGTCATCACTGGTCATCACACACGGGAGTCATCACTGGTCATCACACACGAGTCATCACTGGCCATCACACACGAGTCATCACTGGTCATCACACACGAGTCATCACTGGTCATCACACACGAGTCATCACTGGTCATCACACACGGGAGTCATCACTGGTCATCACACACGAGTCATCACTGGTCATCACACACGAGTCATCACTGGTCATCACACACGGGAGTCATCACTGGTCATCACACACGGGAGTCATCACTGGTCATCACACACGGGAGTCATCACTGGTCATCACACACGGGAGTCATCACTGGTCATCACCATCCTTCACTCTGGTCATCACTCTACCGGGCAGGCGTCATCAATTCCCCCCACTGTGGTCATCACCCCTAAAGCAGAGCCACGACCTCCTGGATTACTCATCACTCCTACGTCATCCAGTCGTCGCTCCCGTGTCTTTCCTCAGTGTTGACACGAGTCATCACCATTTTCTATCCAGTCGTCATCATTCCCGTGCCCAGTCGTCATCCGCCACACATTAGCGCGTCGTCACGTACCATACATGGCATCAGTACTCGCCCTCTGCCTTCATCAGTCATCACCACCACCTCGTCATACACCTCCTCCTTCCCTTCAGTCATCCCTTCCGACACACGAGTCATCACACAGCTCCCCACCTCCAGACCACCATCGTGAACACAACCCACCACTTCCTCTAAAGATGCCTTACGAAAAAAAAATGTATGTATACCCCCCCAGCAACATCCCCCCAAACCCCCCCCACCCAAGAAAAAAAAAAAAGGAGATTGATTATCTTCCGCGTTTTTTTTTTTTTTTTTCCGTGTGAAGTTAAAAACCCGTTTATATGTAAATGATGATCGTGGAAGTTACCGGGAAGGGGAGGCAAAAGACTTGATGGGGCCGACATAACTCCAGATTGTGTCGCCCTGGCGGGGGTCGCTATGGTGCAGTCTTTTCAGGGCAACTTGCCACATTACAGGGTCGAGTTTGGTACGGCACCTCACACTCCCATCATTACCCGTGTCTATATGCAAATTCACCTCCGTGTGTGTGTGTGTGTGTATATATATATATATATATATATATATATATATATATATATATATATATATATATATATATATATATATATATATATATCGACTGTTTGCTCATCATGCAGTGTATATGGAAGTGAGGAATGTTCATACACACACTCTAGGGTCTACGAGAACTGACTGAATGAGAGCCTCACTTGGCCTCAGGAGCCGAGAGACTAGTTCTGGTCTCGATATGCCAGGCTGGCTTTGCCTCTGTTAGGTATAGTATATTTGGTATATCTGTACGACGTTCCAGCGTCGTAGATCTAAAACTTTGGATCCTTCTCATGGAGACAGAATGTGTTCTCAATTCCCCACAGCCAGAAACTGAGATAAGAGAGAGAGAGAGAGAGAGAGAGAGAGAGAGAGAGAGAGAGAGAGAGAGAGAGAGAGAGAGAGAGAGAAACTCACGACAGAATGCCAAGCAGACAAACAGACAGGCAGACAGACACACACACACAGACATAGGCATGTACCTACTTTTACACACGTACAGTCGCATCTACACAAAAAAATACATATATCTGTACGTACACAGACGCTGTACATTTCCGAGTTGCATCTAATGTGTTGGTATATGTCCCATAGTTCTCATGTACTGTACTGTAAACTTATATTTTGAACACGTGTGTGTGTGTGTGTGTGTGTGTGTGTGTGTGTGTGTGTGTGTGTGTGTGTGTGTAAGGCTGTCATATGTTGATGACAAACACAGCATCACAAGTCACCCTCACTTGATATCTTTTTCCCACAGGGTTTTCCCTCAGCTGAAGGTCGTCAGAAACACGTCGTTTCCCCCAATAGTTTCCTGGTGCTTCGCTTATCACACGGCCCCGCGTGACGGGCTGGCCATTCCTAGATACAATCTCGGGGCCGGTCCTAGCATCAGTTCTTTGCGAAGAGAAAAGATTCAAACTTTCATGGGAGAGTTGAGGTAAGTGATTTTTTTTCTTTCCTTTCCCCTGTCCCTCGTGTAGAAGGGGACGGGATGTGGCTGTACTCGTTCATGTCGGGGGTTCGAACGATCGTGGAGGAATGGAGGTCATGAGGACGCACTGTGTTGGCGGCGTTGATGAAGCCCTTACGTCACTCAGACCGCGATGCCGTTGCGTGGGATTTGAGATAGCCGGTAGCGGCGGCGGCGGCGGCTCTGGCTGCTTCTGCGGCGGGGGCGGCGGCGAGCTCTCAGACCATGTGAATCACATGATTATTTACGTTTAGGATATCTGATTGATATACTCAGCGGCGTCGGGTCCCCTCCCATGCATGCGATTCAGGACGCGTTCATGCCTTGGGATAGACGAGGTAACCAGGAAGTACCTGGGCTTAATTAATGGGTTAGATGAAGGGCAGAATCGCCTTTTTGGGTGTTAGTGTTGGCGGAGGCAGTACAGTGGCAAACAAATGGTCGTATGTGTTGGGAGGAGAGTAGAGTGGTGGGCTCTGCCGGGGGTCTGTGTCTCCCCACGAGATGGCTTATTTACGTTTGAATATATAAAGGTCTTACGTCGGACATTTGACTTCCGTCCGTGGTATAAGGCAGAAATATAAAAAATGACATTACTTTTGTGTTCCTTGATTGTTTGGGTGTGTTTCTGATAGTCGCGTGAGGTTGTAACAACTTGTTAAGAGTCGTGAGTGGTGGTTTTGAGTGTTTCCTTTCAAGGAGTCATCCAGAATCCTCTCATTGCTGACGGTGATGAGGAACTCAGAAGAACTCGCGAGTCAGAGGAGCTACTCTGGCTCTTCATACATTGCAAGTTCGTGGTCTACGCTGACCCCTGCTTCAGGAGTCTTGGTAGGTCCTGATCTGCGTTAGGTACGTTGCCATACTTCACTCTTCTCCTCTTGGCCTTCTCTCTAGGTCTCCCTGTGACACCTGCTCATAAACCCCTCTGTCCTTCCTTATAATGCAGTGGAGGGATTTCTATTTCATGATTGATATTACGTCAGTTTGGCATAACACTGCCATCCCTTAACCTGTCGTGTAGAACATCCACCTTTCCTCACTCCTGTGATGCTGCCTGAAGACTAGCCTCGTATTTCCTTGGCCCTAAAATACTTCCATCTTTATTCCCCTCTTCCTCATCCGCCGTCTTGTTATAACCTCTTACACGCCTTGAAGAAATTGCCGTAATTGTTGCTGGGGCGATAGATATCTTGACCGTATTTTTGCCCCTTCATGATATTGTAATTTTAGATGATTTTCTGGTTATATCCGTTCAGCAACACAACTAGTGACTTTATCCGTAGACGTAGAGAAAAACTGCTCTTCCTAAACAGTTAACAACACTCCGCTCCTCTCGCACAGTTTAGATGGGATAAGGATGCGTCTGGTACGACAGTGTGTATCAAGACTTGAATGGTTTCAGCGAGCGTTCTCTGATTTTGGTACCTGTCGATTCACCTCGGGAGTATAAGGCAGATATGAAGAACGTGTAACCCAAACACAGCGAACAACGTTCGTCGCAAAGAGATCCTGTTGACATGTTGGCCATAAAGCAGTGTGAAGAAGAGGGTACCCAAAGCAAAAGCTATTGATCGCATCAAGACGATATTGATCAGTACATCAGACTATGTACGTAAATTACTCAAGGGCGAAATACGGAACGGACGAAAAAGGACGAAAAAAAATAGAATAAGTCCCTCGTTATGTACTTGAAGAAGTGGAAATGGCCAGAAACAAACGCTCAATGAAGACCGGAGCGAGGATATCGGATATTGTAAACCCACCATCGCGAAGCATTTTGGGACAAAGGAGGGTGATCGGAACCAAAATGTTCCACTCAAGATATGAAAAAAAAAGAAGAAAAAACATTTACAGCATGAACGAGTCTTTCAACAATAGCTGGTCTCCCAGGACAGCGACCATCTCTACCTACCCCTGACTTTATAACGGCGAGGGAACCCGAGCCAGCCCCTCGCTTAACATGTCAACAATCCACCTGACTTGTTAACGAACCCGGAAATAATTACTGCTCGAATCAGAGCTTGAAAGAGCGACCCCGCTGCTCATAACTTTGTATATGTGGTTGTAAATCAGTGTCCAAGTTGTTACGTACATTACTTGAGTCGTGGATACAAAGAGTTTTGTCAGTTTTTGGACAAAGTTTGTATGTACTCAACACAGTCGTAAGCTGTTACTCGTCATTGAAGCAGAATACAGAGTACAGATATACAGAATAACAACGTACATTATACTCTTACCAACCCATGATAGACTGAATTTTCATAAGTATAGCAAACAGTTAAGTTATATATATATATATATATATATATATATATATATATATATATATATATATATATATATATATAACCTTAACATATATTAAAATATTACCGTTACAGTATTTCGAAAAGAATTATGGAAGTCACTTGTAACTCAGAGCTTAGAAATTACATAAGTTATGGGTACAGAAAGGAGTTACCGAAGTAGCACATACATTGAGGTACTGACAGACGTAGAACATGCATTTGAAAGTTACATCACGTAGTTTTAGAACATTACTTGTCCCAGAACCAGCAGTTACGTAGTGAAAGAACTGATAATTTCATTGAGTTATATAGTGCATAGCCATGAGTTACAGCTGTGAATGTATCAAGAAGTTACCCCAAGGCATTGCGTACAGTCAAGAGCAACTTTTGTGAAAGGGAATTAGGATTTACTCGTAGAAGTAGACCCCTGGGAGGTAGTACTCACCGAAGTAGTACATGAGGCAGTACAAGAACCCTTCCTCTTCGCCTTCATCACTCTCGCGCCGCTGCCGGACGTACGGTCGACGGTATCCTCGCCCGCTCATCTTGCCACACTTGGAACTTCACTGCACTCACTTCTTTCTGTACCTTTTTTCCCTTTTATATACTACATTTGTTGCTCTGATTTGCACTCGTATTCTTGGTGACAAAGCTGGCAATTAATCGTGCGACATACATAAGGAACCAGCTTGCCTTAATTCATGGTTATTACACAGCTCGTCAACATGCATCTCGGCTTCTGTAATCCCTCACTGACTTGAACACACCGGACCTCAAGCTCCCCTAAATGGTTCATACTTCACTGAATTTTCGCTCCCGTATCGTGTGATATGTGTTGCTACCGATGCCGACGTAAGAGGGAGATCAGTGCTGTCGTAATTTATTTTAGACCTACGTACACGTACAGCGACCGGATATCTCCTGTGTACGTGGGAGTAAGTGAAGGCCTGTGGCCCGCGCGTCAACACCGTCCGACATTTTGAGCCGCTTGACCCGTTGTCTTCCGTATTATCACGACTGAGGAAGTGATTCGCCCAATCGGAACATCTCCCAAGCCACGGGAATTCTTCAGAAAGTCAACCGACCCATTTCTGCTCCTCAGAGATGCCTCGGCCACTTCAATCCTGCTGGGGTAAAGGGCAGAATCCTCGTCAACTTTTCATCACAGGACTTGGGGAAAATCCTCCGCAGTGCCCATCATTATGTGTAGGAGTCGCTGACGGAGGCGTCCAGCGTCTCTAGCCGTCAGTGCCGTCGACATTCAGGCCCTCGTCCTTATCATTTCGCGGTGCTTATCGCAGTGATCGGAGGCTCACTGATAAGAATATGACGGCAGAAGCCAGCGGTTTGTATGGAAGATTATCGAGAGGCGTCGCTTAACGTCAGATGTGGCGTGTGTTCTCCTTGCATAGCCTGCCACCAGCCTGGAAGATAAAACGAAGCAGTTGATAAACACAGAAAAACTTGTGTATCTAATGAGAAGATGGTGGAATGTTATTGTATGGGTATTATTGGTAGTTATAAGATTAGTCACGGTACGATTATAATTGGCGTAATTGGCATCATAATGTATTCTTATTGAGTGCATTAGTATCTCATTATTCATTGAATTGGAAAGTACGTTTATCTGTTTTGGATCTGATTGACACATAACATTAAACAGATTAGTAATATATTTCTCTCTCTCTCTCTCTCTCTCTCTCTCTCTCTCTCTCTCTCTCTCTCTCTCTCTCTCTCTCTCTCTCTCTCTCTCTCTCACTAGCCAGATGGACGCTGTCCCCCTTCTGTCCCTCTCAGTGAGTTTCTTCTTTTCCTCTTCCATAATGATGGACTTCACATTCTAGCGTCTGATTTATCGAAAGGCAGTTTTAGGACAAATACTTGACCTAAGTTGATTGTTCTGAGCAATTTGATTATTTTCAATATAGTCTTCGTCAATGTCGATTGTATTAAGGAATGCCATATTTAACGAAGATACACGAAGATGTTTTGTTCAGTATGTTGCGAATGTGTCATAGGAAGAACTGAGTGGTTGGTTCTTATTTGGTTTAAAGTATTGTTGGTTATTTATGGTTAGGGGGAACGCGCGGATATGCACTGGGGGCGTATGCAGAAGTGACTGTAATTATCATTCCAAGTTTTAATGGAAGGATGTAACTAATATTAAGTTACCGACCTACAAGTTGGCTGTGGTTAATATCGTGTTAGTAGGTCAAGCAAGACTTAAACCTTGGAGCTTAGTTCTGTAACATCTTGGTCATTTACTTAAATAACTGGCCATTGTGTAGGTATTAACAACGTTAGTACTTTAGTCCGAAAAGTAAAGACTTTAAACGACATCCAGTGTACGTCTCATACAAGGCAGAAACTTGGTGTACATATTCCAGCAGTGTATGGAAAGCCTGGTGACGGTCATGGGTTATTATTACAGTCTCGCCTGTTATATTAAGTTCATTATAACAACTCTGACGTAGCCCACAGGTTGAGAATCTGTATAATAGCTACGTTTGTTATCCTAACACCGTGCCTAATGTCCCGCATGTGTGGACGCAGTCGACCTTTCATTTCGTTCTACCACCGGACGCCTTCACGAATTTTTTAACACTCGCTGCGTCGTGTGTCCGTCAGCTTTAAGAGAAGCGTTCACTGCGGTGCGTCCGGAGACAAGAACGTTCTGTACGCTCCCGGTAATCCCCTCAGGGATAAGTTATATTAATCAAAACTTCTGAGGCCTGGAGTGCTTTCATCTGCAGTCAGGAGACATCTGACTCTTCTTCATTTTGCTTTTTGATGATATTGTTCCATCGGTCCCCACTCCCCTGTACTTTATGAACTGGATAATGATTAAAGTATCGTTTCGAATGGCGGGTCGGAATTACAAGCAAAGATTAGGACGCAGCTTCACTGTGGATGACTCTGGGTTTTATTTTTTTCACTTTTATTTGGTGATTTTTCGCGAGGGTTCTGATAATGTCCCAGTTCCATCAGAAGGGTTTTCAGTGACGCGACGGAGAAGTGGGATGAGTATTCGTCTTCCAAATACTGAGTGAAATGAAAGACTTCTGAAGGCTTTTAAAGTCCAAGAGGCTCGACCTCTTCGAATACATGGTTGAATACTTCGAAGGTTCGTATTGCTGCACAGACTTACGAACCTCGAAGCACACCAGCGAACTCTCGGGCGTTGAAGACTATACACCTATATTTATAGATATGAGGAATTGCTTCACATGCAGTACGTATGGCTGTCTGTATCTTTATTTCTTAAAGACTCTGGTCCAGTAGGAGTATGACTTCCAAACTCACGGAGGACGAAGAGAGAGTCTTTTTTAAGTCTCTCGTAATACCACATGTTTGCCCCAGGACTAGCAGATGGCGGGCAGTCACTGTGCCAAACGATAGCTCGCTCACTCATGCTCGTTGACGCACATAAATGGATTCACTCTAATCTCATATGGCATAACGAGCTTATGTATTGTGCTCGTAGCGTTGCTCCGTCACGGGGTGGGGTGGCGTGGCGGGGAAGGATCATTCCCGAGTTGTGGTATCCGAGACGATCACAGAACTTATGGTTGCAACGCATTGCGGAGGTTTCCTAGTCTGAGGGAAGACGTTGGGTTTGGTGATGATCCTTAAGGTGAGAGAGAGTGTGGGTGGGGGTGCGGCTCTCGCTGGCTCTGGCGGGAGCTGATGGTCGCTATATAACACGACGAACACCCACCCACACTCCCCCCTCAGTGCCTTCTCCCCTGCGTACATGATGTAGGCTTGGAGAGTCTTCGTCTTCTGTTAACGTACCTAAGCCGGAAAGGAATTTACCGGATCATATCACTTTACTGCGGGTTTGAGAATGGCGTTTTATCGTACCATCAGTGTTGGGGTTTTGTCTGCATAACTTTACGTCCTTGGCTTTCATAGCCCGGCGAGTTCTGGGTAAAAAAAAATTCTTGATGATCGTTACGGTGATTAATCTAGCTCGAAGGCTTCCTTTGTGCACACTTGTCAAGATTCACATGAAAATACCACATGTGTACAAGTGTCATGGTGTTCCTTTGAGCTGTAGGCTACATCTGCATGATTCACAGATCTGGTTTGAGGGAGGAACAGATGTTCTCCATTGATTATTCGTTGTTTTAAATATGCTCGTCACTGGAGAAGAACGTTTCATTATAGGCCGATTATGGTGAAAAACAATTCCTCAATGCTTTGTCATAAAGTTCTTTGCATTTCAGTTGCCTTTGATAAATCCATTTTCGCAAAATTATAGGAAGAACATTGGCATTACATGTTCTGTTCTGTTCTACAAGCCGAACAACAACAAAAAAAATCATTTGCAGTAGAACTGCTCATTCAAAAAGCTTAGAGAATTCCCTTTTTCATCGTGTTTTGGGAACAGCACTTGGCGTCGTCTGTTGCCAGACCCAGAAGTGCTCCTGTGTTTAACTCTTGTTTTTTAACAGTTGGGGAAGGGAAAGCCAAATGAAGCTGAGGAGTATAATGCGGTGCGCATAATGTATGAACTTCATCAATTTCTGAATGTCGCCCCGAAGCAGCAAAACATCTAAACCGTCAGGAGGAAAGAAAAAAAAGATATATATTTTTACCTCTTGGAACCACTGAGTCGAGAGATACCAACGGTTCATTTGGTGAGATTACTGACAGAAAGGAAAGATTTATACCCGTTTCGTGTCAGTCAGCTTTAAGGCAAAGCGTACTTCTAATTAATCCATTGAAATGGTAGAAAATAGAATTACTCACATAGTCCACCTCGTCTTCAGTATAAGTACAGGAACACTTGTTAATGTCTGGTGTCGTGTAGAGACACTTAAAAGTCGGCTCCGAGTAATTTATAAGTAAAAGACTTTTGTTCATAATTTGTTTTAAGTCTTGTACTGTATCTTGTACATAACCTTTAAGTGAAGAAAAATATAGCCAGGTCAGTAAAGCATTTCCACAGCAGTTTATTGTAGTTTTTTCAACACCATTTTTAGTGTCAAGAGTCTGTTGGTTGGTTGGGTTTTGAGTCCTTTGGCCTGCCGGAGTTACTGAGGCCGTCAGCTTCAGGTCATAAACAGGGTGGTTCTAAGGCCATCCATGCACTCTGCCTGCGTAAATCAACCCTCAAGATAGAAAAGTCAGCGAGGCCAATCTGGTAGACTGTCTGAGGTCGCAGAGCCAGTCCCCCCTGTGCCATATACACACACCTCGTTCAAGGCAGTCTTAAATTGTTGTTCTTCAGCCCCGCGAAACATTTGCACTCTAAGTGGCCCCCTTATGGCTTTCGGAGCTGTTGGAATAGCCATGAAAATAAGTGAAGAGGTTTTCCTCCCGGTAAGTTTACCAGATGTTTCCCTTCGTCTTTGGCAGTTCCGATTGTTCTTGCAGCGTACGAGGTTTTTGATTGAGAACTCGTGGTAGATGCTTGGCAGACACATACCGTGATGGTGTGGATTTTTGACGCTCTGAATACCCTAAAAGAGGGACGCCACCTGTTGAAAAGCATCGAAAGCCTTCAGAATGAGATAAGGGAATTCTATTCTTGTTTGAATAGTTTCTCAAGAAGATCAAGATATCTTTCCTGCTTGTTAAAAGGATTGAGTGATTTTTGAATGGTTGAGGGAGTCTTCATATTATTGTTTAAAAAGTTCTCTTCAGTAAATTCAAGATGATGATTAACGCCCTTGGTCATATTTATTTCTTTCGTCCACTAAGTCTCCTTTTTGTAGTGGCATACACTGAGTGCACGTAAACTATTGGGATTAACGCTACTTGATGGCCAAGCCATTGAGCAAAAACTTTGTACTGGAAGAAACAACTTAGCGTTAGGTCCATAATGTTCGGCTGACAACGCATTTGATTCTCTTTACTTCGAGTCGCGTATCCCTCTCCCCCTGAGGTAAGTGAACGATCGAAATGTATTGAAAGATTCAGGAATCGTCCCTGATCAAATATGCGATCAAACTCTCGTGCATTGTGAAGTCAATGCGATTTCACACTGTAAAAAAAATTACCCTCAGGATTTCTCAATTAAACAACGATAATATGTTAATAATGACCACTAATTTCACTATATTGGTATCATGCTATCGTAGAGAATACAAATCGCTAGATATATATCTCGGAAGGCCAATAAGGAAGTGATTCACCCGGTAAGAAATACACCTCCGTGTCGCCCTTTGCAAATCGAAGCTTCGTACCCGCAAATTTGTGAGATTGGAATACTTATGAAACAGATTCCAGACAGTTCTTTGAACTCAGGAGGATATCCGAGATCACTTGACACGCCAGTTGACCATTAGCAGTGACTTAATTCTCAAATTAATGTAAGAAACACACACACACACACACACACACACACACACACACACACACACGTCCTCATAAATACACCTGTACACTCACAGTACCCACACCCGACCTGGGGCCAGTAATGAGATACAGAAAACGGGGTGTCGTTCACGGTTACCCATGCCAGATAAGGACCTGTCGAATACATATATATATATATTTTTTTTTTCAACACAAAACTGTGTCAAAATATTGGGAGGAGAAACATCTAAAAGGCCGAGATAACTGATCCATGTGGCAGCCAGTGTCAGGTGCTATGAGAGATTCAATTAAGATAGCGTTAGGCCTTAGGTGGTGGTGGTGGTGGTTGGGTGGTGGTGGTCAGGTGTTTATTGTTGGCTGGAGTTCCTCAAATACCTGCTCTTTCCCTAGTTTTGTTCTGTGCGAGGTGACGCCTTTGTATGCATATATATGTATACGTGCGAGGTTTTATGCCTTTGTGTACATATATATGTATACGTGCGAGGTTATGCCTTTGTGTACATATATATGTATACGTGCGAGGTTATGCCTTTGTGTACATATATATGTATACGTATGCGTTTGCCTGTGTAATTACCAAGTTCTCTCATCGATCTTCACCACCGCTCAACGGCGTGGTGATCGTGTTTTTGGAACGGCGTGGTGATCGTGTTTTTGGAACGGCGTGGTGATCGTGTTTTTGGAACGGCGTGGTGATCGTGTTTTTGGAACGGCGTGGTGATCGTGTTTTTGGGGTGAGGCTGGAGAACCGAGCATTGCTCTAAGGGTCGTAGCAACAACCACATCGAGTCATCTGTTGCACGTCCGTTGGGCCATAGTTTCGCCCGGCCGATATACCAGAACGTGTTTGCAGGGTCTGACTTTGACAGCACTTTATTAGCGCTGCGTAATGAAATAATTCATGGAAACCGAATGGATTTTTTTTTTTTTCCCCCATTAATTATTATCCGCCAGTACAGAGTGGAACACGCTCTCTCTCTCTCTCTCTCTCTCTCTCTCTCTCTCTCTCTCTCTCTCTCTCTCTCTCTCTCTCTCTCTCTCTCTCTCTCTCTCTCTCTGCGCGTGCGTATGTATATGTGCTGCCCTCCCCCCCCCTTTCTACATATAGTCAGTGTTATATGTGACTCTGCCTGCGCAGTTCATGTGTGTGCTTAGCGGTGTTGAAAACGCTTATGAATAGCATTAGATGAAATTCGTATATCTGCGCAGGTCACACGATGGTTATGGAAGAGCGTGTCCAGAGTAGTCTTCATAACCTTCAAGATGATGTATTATGTAACCAAAGTTTAAAAAAAAAACGCGCCTCATAGTGTCGTAATATACTCTCCTATTAAAACGCTCATGAGCGCGTTTTTTCCCCTGATAGGGTGTCGTTCATAGGGTCATTTTTCTTCAAGGCAGTGTATATCAATGTATATATTAATATGTATATGATGTCAAAAAGCTGTCACCTAAATTTAGATGGGGGGAAAAAAGGGGGTGTAGATGATATCTGAATACGGACTTAAGCAATGAGAAAAAGTGAACTATTTTATTTGAAATGAAGCTCTGGATATATATATATATATATATATATATATATATATATATATATATATATATATATATATATATATATATATACCTAAATCATTAACAATTTCGCCGTTCGCTGTTTTTGAAGGCATTAAGAAGAATTTGAGTCGAACATTAGGTATGACGTAGTTCGATAATGATACGAATTATATTCCGGTATTATACGAATTATATCATTAGACATATACGTGCCATTGGTAGCCGGTAAGCTAATTGATTCTTATAAATCATTCAGGCCATCAAGTGATGAATCTAACAGGAAAAGATGGGAAGTAAATACCTTGATTACGCGGGTTTTTTCCGAGTTTGTCTGTATTTAAGGAAATGCCACATGTAAAAAAAAAAAACATAGAAAGATATCACAATAGATGAGACAGAAAAAAGGAGAAGAATCATGGAAACTCACAAATTTGGAGTGGGACGAATTGAAAAACGATATATCATATCGGAACAGTTTATGAAATAAAACTATTACACTTCGTTATATACCAATCCCGTTTTCATAAAGTTTAACGTGGAACGTTCAAACAGGGTGGAAATAGCAGAATTAAAAGCTCTGTAATCCTATTCATTGGGAATATTATCCCTACATGAAAGTCCTCTCAGTTACATATATATATATGTGTATATATATGGATCTGGAGAAGGCATATGATAGAGTTGATAGAGATGCTCTGTGGAAGGTATTAAGAATATATGGTGTGGGAGGCAAGTTGTTAGAAGCAGTGAAAAGTTTTTATCGAGGATGTAAGGCATGTGTACGTGTAGGAAGAGAGGAAAGTGATTGGTTCTCAGTGAATGTAGGTTTGCGGCAGGGGTGTGTGATGTCTCCATGGTTGTTTAATTTGTTTATGGATGGGGTTGTTAGGGAGGTAAATGCAAGAGTCCTGGAAAGAGGGGCAAGTATGAAGTCTGTTGGGGATGAGAGAGCTTGGGAAGTGAGTCAGTTGTTGTTCGCTGATGATACAGCGCTGGTGGCTGATTCATGTGAGAAACTGCAGAAGCTGGTGACTGAGTTTGGTAAAGTGTGTGGAAGAAGAAAGTTAAGAGTAAATGTGAATAAGAGCAAGGTTATTAGGTACAGTAGGGGTGAGGGTCAAGTTAATTGGGAGGTGAGTTTGAATGGAGAAAAACTGGAGGAAGTGAAGTGTTTTAGATATCTGGGAGTGGATCTGTCAGTGGATGGAACCATGGAAGCGGAAGTGGATCATAGGGTGGGGGAGGGGGCGAAAATTTTGGGAGCCTTGAAAAATGTGTGGAAGTCGAGAACATTATCTCGGAAAGCAAAAATGGGTATGTTTGAAGGAATAGTGGTTCCAACAATGTTGTATGGTTGCGAGGCGTGGGCTATGGATAGAGATGTGCACAGGAGGATGGATGTGCTGGAAATGAGATGTTTGAGGAAAATGTGTGGTGTGAGGTGGTTTGATCGAGTAAGTAACGTAAGGGTAAGAGAGATGTGTGGAAATAAAAAGAGCGTGGTTGAGAGAGCAGAAGAGGGTGTTTTGAAATGGTTTGGGCACATGGAGAGAATGAGTGAGGAAAGATTGACCAAGAGGATATATGTGTCGGAGGTGGAGGGAACGAGGAGAAGAGGGAGACCAAATTGGAGGTGGAAAGATGGAGTGAAAAAGATTTTGTGTGATCGGGGCCTGAACATGCAGGAGGGTGAAAGGAGGGCAAGGAATAGAGTGAATTGGATCGATGTGGTATACCGGGGTTGACGTGCTGTCAGTGGATTGAATCAAGGCATGTGAAGCGTCTGGGGTAAACCATGGAAAGCTGTGTAGGTATGTATATTTGCGTGTGTGGACGTGTGTATGTACATGTGTATGGGGGGGGGGGTTGGGCCATTTCTTTCGTCTGTTTCCTTGCGCTACCTCGCAAACGCGGGAGACAGCGACAAAGTATAAAAAAAAAAAAAAAAAAAAAAATATATATATATATATATATATATATATATATATATATATATATATATATATATATATATTTTTTTTTTTTTTAATTTTCCCAAAAGAAGGAACAGAGAATTGGGCCAGGTGAGGGTATTCCCTCAAGGCCCAGTCCTCTGTTCTTAACGCTACCTCGCTAATGCGGGAAATGGCGAATAGTTTGAAAGAAAGAAAAAGATATATATATATATATATATATATATATATATATATATATATATATATATATATATCACAATAGATTAGACAGAAAAAAGGAGAAGAATCATGGAAACTCATAAATATATATATATATATATATATACTGCTCTCTCCACCATTTAAAGATAGCGTCAAGCATCGACATTCGCCCTCGTTGTCATTCTTCATCACGTAAAAGGATTTATGTAAAATCTGACGTCGTTTTCGTAGCTGACGACGCTTCCTGGCTTCGTCGCTAAAGCCTTCCTGTCTGACTGACCTTCAGCGTATTGACATGTACCTCGCCCTCGCTTTTATAGCCACTGGCTGAATACCCATGTCGACTTTATATATATATATATATATATATATATATATATATATATATATATATATATATATATATATATATGTATATATGAAAGTGGGCTTGTCCCTGTTACGTACACGAGTACATTCATCTGAAATTAAGAGAGAAATAGTTATACATACCGGAAATTTAAAGACGAGCTTAAACCTGGAGAATATATATATATATATATATATATATATATATATATATATATATATATATATATATATATATATATATATATACACACACACGCATGTGTGTGTGTGTGTGTGTGTGTGTGTGTGCGCGCGACCCTGATTAAAGTAACCATCCAAGAACTCTGTAAAGAACTAGGCAGCTTATCATTGTTTGACAAGGCATTTATGAAAGGGAATTTTGCTGCACACACACACACACACACACACGTTACATCACAGGCCAGGGTCTGGGAGCTCCAGCATTGCTAAGGATATTCGACCACACCTTCAGAACACCGTCCACTCCAAACACTGCCGAAGGGTAAAGGTATAACGAAAGACCTTCAGGTCACACTCGCTGATCCGAGGAGCTTAGAATCCCATTTTCTGTAAGAGAAAATGGAATTTGATGATCAAGGGGGGCTTTTTTTTTTCTAGCAAGGTGTTCGACGCGGGTCAGATGCTGTACGACATTAAGTCTCTGAGGAAAAGATGAGATTGTGAATCTTAGCGAGGTACGTAAAGTAACGAGGACTTAAAACTTTTGAACGGGAGTTGCGGATTATCTTTGAGCAGAAAACTTTAAAAAAAAAAACTTTATACGATAAAGTATTTATTATTATTATTATTATTGTTATTATTATCATTATTATCATTATAATTATTATTGTTATTATTATTATCATAAGTCAGCATTGCGAAGCGACCCAACAATTTTGGGTCAAATTTCGCGTGTTGATGCATCTCAGTGGTGCATTGCTCACGCAGCATTGTAAAAAAAAAAAAAGAACGATCCAAAATTACCCTCAAATTGCCCATATTATGTCTGTTTTTCGTTGTGTCGGTATTATTTTTTTCCGTCCCTGGACGTTGATCAATGAGGTTAACGAGGTCATGGCAGTTGTGTGGTTATCAGGTTCATCCCAGGAAAAAAAAAAACACGAAAAAACAGGTATTTGAAAAGTTAAGATTGATGTCGACGTCATACGTCTGCATGCAAATGTGAAATTGTGAGGCTGCTGCCTCCTCCTCATTTTTTACAGACCCTTCGCTGCCACAGCAGATGATATTCCGTGTATCTGATCATGAATACATTAGAGAAATAAGTTCTGAGACGGCAGTGAGAGCGTGCGTCGTCTGAGGGAAGTGGTCACGATTTTTTTTTTCGTATGGTGATCACGACATTGACGTTGACGATCCCCGAAACACAACGGTGGGTGGGACGGTTTGAGTACGACTGTTCAGTCCTTGAACACGACGGGACGAGGCTTGAACACAGCACTACGGTCTTTGAACACGACGGGGCGACGTTTGAGTACGACAGTTCGATCCTTGAACACGACGGGTATTACGGTTCGATCTTTGAACACGACGAGACGAGGTTTGAACACACCACTACGGTCTTTGAACACGAAAGTAAGACGTTTGAGCACGACGGTTCGGTCCTTGAACACGACGGTGCGACATTTGAGCACGACCGACGGTGTGGTCTTCGAACGCGACGACCCAGCCTACGACCTTTACGAGTTTGATGATGATAATATAACCTATGACCTGACCTCGGAGGGTCACGTGGGCTAGAGACCACTGCTCACTCGAGGTGGTGGCTGCTGCTGGAATATTCTGGCTAAAGCGAGAGAAAGTTTGAACCGTGAGTACAGTAAGATACACGAGGGTGCGGATGAGGCACACACACACACACACACACACACACACACACACACACACACACACGGTCATAAATCTGGGATGGAGGGAGGATGTGGGGATGTCGTGATGCAGGAGCTACAGTCAGTGGGGCTGAGTGAAGAAGAAGTCCGCTACGAAAGGTTTGCTCTGTATATTATGCTGTTGTGGTGGGGGAGGAAGAAGGAGGAGGAGGAGGAGGGGACACGCCATTCCTCCCATGTGTTGTTTATTTGGTGTGGAGGTGTTACCGGACTCCGCCTGCTGCTCGAGGTTACGCCCCCGAGTGAAGGAGGGAGGAGGGTCATCTTTGGCGATGCAGTAGCATTCGCGAGTACAGACAGCATCGAGAAATAGAACTTTTCACTCCAAAGGAGTCTACGTCTTCCTGCTGCTGGAAGTAACGCAGAATTTAGAAAGAGGGCTTTCACATAAATTGGCCCTTGGGTAATTATGAATAGAATTCCATTACACAGGTTTTGCGAATATTTACACACCAGCACATGCAGTATTATGTAATATAGTAATACTCATGCACTATACCCTTCACCGGTATATGAGTAGGTCGATATATATATATATATATATATATATATATATATATATATATATATATATATATATATATATGTATGTATGTATATATCAGACGTACCCAGTGATAATCTCAATAAACACACTTGTGGTCCTGCATTTACACACGGAGTTACCATCGGATGAGTTCAACACGGGAACGTACGTTGGAGGCGTTTGAATTCGGACACTGGTAAGTTCACTTTGCCTGCAGTGTATAGCACAGATCAAGTGAACCCTACATCATTATTCTGACGATAATTTTTGAATTCCTACTAGATTAAGTATCGTTTTTAGAAATGGTTGAGGATTGTGAAAAATTGAATCATCGTACCGCATTGGGTATGGTCCATCCATAATGTTTACGGTCGACTCGTCTCTTTATATTATAGTTGGGAGGAAGGAATTTATAGGAAATCGCTGGCGATGAAGTTATCGTGATTTTTGTGGGCATGAATAATGTGCTTTACTGTGGTACGTGGGCGTGACTGGGAGCGGGGATTTGGGATGGGTGTGGGATGGGGGATGGAGGAAGGGGAGGGTGTCGTCTGCGGAGGCGCGGCCAGAATTTCAAATCTTGACGGCCGTTGTGGTCAAACTCGGGGGGGGGGGGGGGGAGAGGAAGGGGAGAGGGAGAATTTTTCGCGCGAGTGAGCGGTATTTTAAATCGTCGGAGATGGACTAGAAAAATGCCGTCGCCTTATTTGCGAGACGCCCTGAATGTTAAAGTAATGATTTGTGTATATAATGGTACTGCCGTTGTTGATGTTTTGATCCGACGCAAGCCGGAGTATATTTTCCCGGGGTTCGATAGGTGGCGGTACGGACGGATGGAGAACGTGCGCGACCTTTGCCGATTTCTTGTGTTCGGTGATCCGTGTTCGGGATTCACGGACGTGGCCTGATCTCCTCTTATTTCCCGTGGAAACAGCGGTTCCGTTTTCGGCCGAGTTTTACGGGGTGGCTCGATAGATAACACCTGAGCCTGCTGATCATAGTGTAAATTCCCGAGGTCTGGCATGTAAGAAGACTTTGAAAATACCGTAGGTGCATCGTATGTCCTTTTCGCTTTTCCTCCTCAGCCTTCCAGACGAGTGTAAAGTTGACCTGCCAGGACACACACATGTTCAAGCAGCTGCTTAAGAGCATGGCCCTTGCCAGCACCTGTTCAAGAGTATACGCTCGCCCTAGTCAGCACCTGTTCATGATCGTGCTAGCCTCTTTGTCACCACCTGTTCCGTACTGCCAGGAGGTTGCTGAAGACCTAACAAGTTAGGACACACATGTGTGAGGTAACTACACTCGAGGAAAGGAACACCTGAGGTAACGCACTCGAGGAAGGAACGCTTGAGGTAACACTCGAGGAAGGAACACCTGAGGTAACGCTCTCGAGGAAGGAACGCTTGAGGTAACACTCGAGGAAAGGAACACCTGAGGTAACACTCTCGAGGAAGGAACGCTTGAGGTAACACTCGAAGAACACTCGAGGAAGGAACTCTTGAGGTAACACACGAGGAAGGAACACCCGAGGTAATACTCAAAGAAGGAACACTTGAGATAACACTCGAGGAAGGAGCACTTGAGGTTGAAGAGGACTGTAATTGCCACTGGGGTTAATGGCGTAGTTGATTGGTTGTTTTAAGTAGTTCTGATCCATTCGTTTTCAGCCGGTCATATGTGTGTGGTTGTTCTTGGCTGTGACTGACAATTAAACTTGATTTCCCTCGGTTTTGGGGATGAGTGGTATCATTTGGCCCCCTTGTTGCTATTTGTAAGACATTTTTTTTCTAATGAAACGATTAATTACTTGATTCGTTATTGATGTTGAGGTCTGTTGAGTTAATTGCATTTCGTTAAAAGTTTTATCGAGTTTTGTTGTCACAAAAATAAAGTATATTTTTTTATTATATAAATGCAAATACATTTAGAAGTATGTTATTTATCATTTTGTAGTTTGAAAGGTTGTAAGAATAGAGCACAGCGAATAAATTTACCATCACGATGATTACTGATGGAGAAAAAATTAATTACAGGTTTTCATGAAAGCAAATTGGACTGGTCTATTGTGTGAAGGACTTCGATCATAGATACGTTTAATGGGTCACTGACCTGATGACACACACACACACACACACACACACACACACACACACACACACACACACACACACACCTGGCTTAGGCTGGGGTGTTCTTTATGTAGGCACATATACGAGTACAGATATAGTACACATATATACAAGGTTAAGAGACGGGGCAACACAAGTGTAAAACTCTCTCCCCGCAACACATAAATAGTAATTACACGTATGTACTCTCAGGAAAGATAACGTACAGACAGAATGATGTACTAAATGATATAGCCACAAATTATTTCTTTTTATTGATAAGTGAAGGCAATAGGACAACCACAAACATTCTGTCATGTAGAAACGTTTGTCATGTGGCCATAGAAACGTTTGTCATGTGGACGTAGAAACGTTTGTCATGTGGACGTGGAAACGTTTGTCATGTGGACGTGGAAACGTTTGTCATGTGGACGTAGAAACGTTTGTCATGCGGACGTAGAAACTTTTGTCACGTGGACTTAGATACGTTTATCATGTGGACGTAGAAACGTTTGTCATGTGGACGTGGATACGTTTGTCATGTGGACGTAGAAGCTTTTGTCATGAGGATGTAGAAACGTTCCTGACAGCTATGAAGCTTCATGGCAATTATCTCTGTATTGCAATACAGATTCTCCTGCAGAAGTGTATTTTAGTACACTATATTAGACTGTGGTTAAAAATCATCCTCTGAAATCTACTTTTTATGAGTGATAGAACTTTTTTTCTTTTCATCATCCGCCTACAGTAGGAGACGGTCTGTGTATGTTGTCATTTTAAGGAGTTTTGGAATGGCGTTAACGAAGCGAGGGACAGGATCGTGTCGACGAAATCACCGCCAGACTTGAAGTGAAATCGCCTTGCAACTTGAGGAGGCGCCGTTTAGTGCCACTTCCCCCAGGGGTCGCAGTGTGGGGGAGTCATGACGGTGGCAGTGGCGGTGGGGAGGGAGTGGCTGAGGCGTGGGAGGAGTCTCGAGCCGGGCTCCCTGCCTGCTGGGGGGAGATGAGGAGGTTATTGGGCTGGGTGCTAGGAGAGGGGTCGATGACCGGAGGTATGACAGCTGGGGAGATGAGAGCGTACGACACGGTGTTGGGGAGGTTCATTCTTCGGGGAGCTTAGGAGCCAGGGTGCTTGGAGATGGGGAGCGTGGGTTCTGGGCTGGGGAGATGATGTGTAACTGGGGCGCAAGAAAACGGCGATTGACAGATGAGAAACGCGAGAATAGAATGAGCCAAAATGAAATGAAAAAAAAAATGCCCATATTCCAAAACGGGAAAGAGAATTATGGCATAAAGAAAAATGGGAGTGGAGGCGGGGTGTGAAAGGAGGCAGGAAAATGGGACGGAAGAAGTGAAGGAAGTAAAGAAATCGTGAACAGGGGAGGGTTTTTTTAAGAGGATCATAACGAAGAAAAAACACTAAGAGGATAAACATGAGACTGCTGAGACCTGAGCGAAGGGAATTTAGAATAAGAAAATCGAGAATGATATACGAGGGAGCGAGTGAAATGAGAATGAATACAGACACAAGGACGAGAAAGGGAAAGAGGGAATATGGAAGAGTAAGCGATCAGCGGGGGCGGTCAAGCGAATGAGGGAAATAGTAAGTTAGGAGATGATACGGAAGAGGAATGAGGATATAGGAGAGGAAGGTGAATGGGACAGACCTGTGTGATATAGGATTATATATGTATATTATCACATGTTTTTTTTCAAGCGGTGCCATTGTTACCACGCTGGCAGAGAGGGGCCCTTAAGGATTTTAAACCCAATAGATTTAAAACATATATATATATATATATATATATATATATATATATATATATATATATATATATATATATATATATATACATATTCGTATCCTACAGCTCGTGTGGATGGGTACATGAAGCGACCATGTAAACTTGACCGTCATCCAATTATCATTACCTCTAAGACCACGGTAACTGGATAGTTGTTTGGGGACGTATGTATACCATCATCATCATATTTTCTATGCTCGTAAACACAGCGACATGGATCGGGTCTTTACAGACTAATGACGTGTCGCCCTCGACAAAATTGGTGCCTCGTCCACTTCCCCCGGCGCCCCTGTTGGCCCCTCCCGCCTCCCAGTCACCGCTTCCCAGCCAACGTGGTAAGATGTCCTCTACCTTCCTCCCTTCCTCCCTTAAGAAGACATCCTCTCCCTCTCTCCCTCCTTCCTTAAGAAGACGTCCTCTCCCTCTCTCCCTCCCTCCCTTAAGAAGACGTCCTCTCCCTCTCTCCCTCCCTCTTTTAAGAAGACGTCCTCTCCCTCCCTCCCTCCCCCCCTCCCTTCCTGAAGAAGACGTCCTCTCCCTCCCTCCCTTAAGAAGACGTCCTCTCCCTCTCTCCCTCCAGAAGACGTCCTCTCCCTCCCTCCCTTTAGAAGACGTCCTCTCCCTCCCTCCCTCAGCCAAGGTATATACCTCGTAAGCCACGACAAAATATGCAAATGACCCAAATTCCCCTCTGAAAAATAAGACGTATAGACAAGACAAGTAGAGAGCAGCGCAGGGGAGGAGTCTTTCTAAAGAATCCTAGAAGTGGAATTCTCGTCTCTCGCTCTTGTGTCTCGGAGATTTACATGACGTAACTTGTACGACGTGGTCGGACGAAATTCGGAATTCGGTGTTCGTGAATGATCAGGAAATTCGATCGGTTTTCAGTCGAGATAAAACAGAATCTCTGCGTCTGTCTTGTGTATGTTCTCTCTCTCTCTCTCTCTCTCTCTCTCTCTCTCTCTCTCTCTCTCTCTCTCTCTCTCTCTCTCTCTCTCTCTCTCTCTCTCTTTTCTGTATGTATGAACGCCTACACACACACACACACACACACACACACACACACGCACTGAAACCTTAAACTGCTACAATTACATTATTTTTTTTCTTGCTCCAGCGCGTGCAAAAATGTCAACAACGAAACGTGGAGTACCCTTCACACACACACACACACACACACACACACACACACACACCCGTGTCCATCATGGAAAGGCAATCACCAATATCCCTCATGCAAACACAAACACATAAATCCCTATGGCACTGTATTGTTTTCTGTATCACGATGGTTTTACGCGTCCACGTATGAACGTGTCCTCATGGGTGAGGGGCGGCACTTGTTTGTTTGTTTATGTGTGTGTGTGTGTGTGTGTGTGTGTGTGTGTGTGTGTGTACAGAAGCGTTTATATTTGTGTTTGTTTTTTTGGGGACTTCGTTTTTGTCTGAGTAAATACCAAGCATGATTTTTGCTTCCATAGACATTCGAGCACACGTAAAACAGCTTTGGACGTGACGTAAACAAGGACATGATACTTACAACAATCTGACCTCCTAAGGGTAGTTAAGGGTTGGCTGGTTGTTTGGGTGTTTAGGTCTAGGAACACTGGGGGAGGCAGGCAAGGTTCACGAAGGCAGCGAAGAAGAGGCCCTAGAGGGGATGGGACATTAGGAATCTTAAGGTGTCGTAAGGGAGAAAGCTGCGTAGGGCATGACCGGATAGCATTAGGTGACAGACACAGTGAGAATTTTATGAGGTTCTCGACGCATACCTGACCCGAGTTGGAATGATTCGAGCTCAGCCATTTTCAACAGACGGAGGTGCGCGAAGGAAACCTCTAAAAGCTTGTTGAGTAAAGGGAACGTCCTCCATTTTCCTGCCCATACACTGTGTATTTGGAACTGTAATCGGTTCAGAGTAATTTCCACTTTTTCTTTTCACTGACAGTCTGGGAATACTTTTGAATCCTGTTTGGAATTTTGATACTTATAGAAGTTTGGAGTGTTTGAAGTAAGCGTTCAGGCAGTCCCCCCGACTGTGTAATGTCAACTTGGTTTAATCTTTTAATGGATAACGCGTCACGTGAGATTAGAGTGAGGTGGGATGACTTAGGAAGAACGGCTGAACCATTGTGGAACAGAAGAGGTGTGGATATTGTTTCCCTGTTTAGATATATGTAAAACCCGTGTTGCTGGGGAAAGTCGCCTTTGGCGAAGGTGTGTATCATTAGGAGTAAAGGCTCGCCAAAGAACTTATAAGACCAATGGAATCTGATTTTCCTGCCAACGAAAGTAGTGCAGCCATGGTGTGCGTGTGTGTGTGTGTGTGTGTGTGTGTGTCTGTGTGTGTGTGTGTGTGTGTTTATAAGCTAAAATATATCCTGAAAAGCCATAAAAATGTTTGAAATGCAAGTGCACCCTATTATTCACGCTGAAAACAGATGCTGAGTGTCGAATGTGATTTATGATGGGCGACTGTACCAATGGAAACAACCTTTTTAAGAACATTTTGAGACAAGCGAGATTCATGAGTGCTGAATATTTTCCTCGTGTTCAGGTCGTCCAGGTTTAAACATTTTAATCGTAAGATTTTTTTTTTTTTTGAGAATGTGTGAGATTAATTGAGACGTGATATTTACGATGATTCGCTTCCAAGGCTGAAGGTAGGAGACTATGAGGCTGTTTGTGTAAGAGAGGTTGAAAGGCCGATAGTTCAGCGTGCAGGAAATATCGCTTTATGAGGCAATGTTAATTAAGAAATGAGGAGAGTTCGATAAGATTCGTTATGAGTCGTCGTTTGGTAGGGGAGGTAGGTAACAGTTAATGATGTGTTCCTTTGGAGAGAGCGAACACTCCGTCGCCAGGTCTGGAGGTCAGAACATGTGAGGCTATTTCTCCGACAGTAATGTGATGGTTGAATGATGAAGTTAGGATAAAAGAACACGCGCAGAATCATCCGTTCAGGACGGCGCGAAGGATGTGTTCTGCTACAAGTGTGTTAGGGAAGAACATGACTCACGTGAGGCTCTCTGCCTCTTATCGGGGCGCTCGTAGCTGAGTGTGGAGCAGCGGGCGACTTAAATAGACCGTCTCTGCAAGAGCTTACGAGGCATTGGTCGTCAAAGGAGAGAGGAAAAACCATGCGATGGCCTGTTATACAACTGCTATTTATACTTGTCAAATTTATCTTCGATATTCTAGTAAGACAAGTGTATGTTGTAGCGTCGATGGCCTACCGCCGAAATCCCCCCTTCCGTAGATAATTTACATTCATACACTTTAGTCTCATGTACTGAATAACATACACAGAATTTCAAATATTTGCTCAAAATTAGTGCTGTTTGTACAACCATATGCGCTGGATTTATGGGTAGTGTTATGTGTAACAAGTAGAGTGTACGAGGCGAGCGGCAATACAAATATTTGATTGTTGGCTCGCCCAGGTTTCCAGAGGCACTAAGCTCCTTACCTACACGCGAGGACGACCAAATACCTCACCAGGGATTCGGAATATCAAAGTACACGTTGAGGTCTCATGGTGTCGAACGTCTTTCTTGAACCTCGCTCCGCGAAGCTTCGCAGCGAGGTTTCGAAGCATCAGACCCCTGCGTCAACCGGGACAATAAAAAGCACTGGTCGCCAAGACTTCTCTGGGTGTCAAACGCTTCACCATAGCCCATCATTTTAAGTCTCTTGAGTATGTTTGTGTGTCTGTTTTCTGTATATATCTGTGTAAGTGTTTGTTATGGGTGAATTTGTGTGTGTGTGTGTGTGTGTGTGTGTGTGTGTGTGTGTGTGTGTGTGTTTGTACTTGTTTATGTTTATAAACTTTCTGTGCATTTATTCACATCTTATATACAAACAGTTTTCTTCCTTTAGCGTTTGATTATTAATATTTCTAAACTGATGTGTTATGTCCCCACCATTTGCTTGCCTCAGACACAGGTGAAACCAGGTCGGATGTCAGGTAACAAGTGCTGAACGACATCGTACAAAGGAATGGCTTCCCACAGAACGGAGAAAACGCACATATTTTACGGCGTTATCGAGCGGTGTTTTGCATAGAAATAAGGTCGGGAATACCGTAAAATGTCGTTATTACTACGTTTATATGTTGTTTGCAGAGTGTCCGCGGCCGTTTTCACTTCGTAAACGAAACAATGACCTTCAGTTGAAGAAATATATGGTCGGTCGTCATCGCTACTGAACACTGGAGGAAAAATGCTGTGAAATTGCCAGCATTGAAAGCGTTACACACACACACACACACACACACACACATATATATATATATATATATATATATATATATATATATATATATATATATATATATATATATATGTATATATATACAGATAGATAGATGTATATTTTGTATGTACGTGTGTATGTATGATGCGGTAAACACAGTTTTGTGTATGGAAATCCACTTTCAGCAAAGACGGAGATGTGTTAGCCAGAACATCAAGGTGTCTGTGATTCCAAACAATATCAACAAAGTTTTGAGTGTAATCGTAAAACAGGGCGCCTTCATTCTGTCACTTCCCCAGCTCAGTGCGTCGTTGTAAGATCTCGGGTTCGCTCTGTCTGGACATGTACGTTTTTTGATCTTGACTGAACACAGGTACTAATCTCACGGCATCATTCGAAAGCCTAGGAGTTTTCCACAGCGTCACAACCCCTTACAAAAAAAAAAAAAAAAAAACCCGTAGAGATGATTATAGATACCATAGCAATATGACAATTGTGTATCAGGTAAGTCGATAATATCAGATTTCCTCTCTCTCTCTCTCTCTCTCTCTCTCTCTCTCTCTCTCTCTCTCTCTCTCTCTCTCTCCAGCATGACTTGATATCATCATCATCATCATCATCAGTGTGAGGAGAACCTGACTGACTTCCTTTGCTAAGAATACAGTCGACACACAGGTGCTCGCTCCCTCCCTCCCTCCCTCACCTCACCTCCCTCCCTCACCTCACCTCCCTCACACCGATCTGGCACAAGCAGGAGCGCCAGCATTTCCGTGACGTGGGACCTCATTCTGAATTGGGGCAAATGAGCTCGCTTTTTTATCTTGGGTTGTCCTGGTCTGAGACAGACAAGAGGTTCGCAAATGGCCAAGCCATGCTTTATCAGGTAGGACTCACTAGCCATATTTTAGCCGTATTTTTTGTAGCTCCAGTTATATAAAAAGCGGTTTAGTTAACATTCCAACAGACAGACTTAACAGACGTGTGTGAGCGCCCCCATCAGCGTTGGCCGCGGGCAGTACAAAGGCAAGAAATGGTGTGAAAAAAATATAAAGAAATCTTAGAAGCTGTAGCGTACATGACTGACCCTTTATTTCCAGTCTGTGAACTATATTTTTTTTTGTCCTGTTCTACGAAAACTATTTTCCTCTTAAGCCTACAATCAAAGATCTGTCGGAGGTCCCTTTTTTTCCCCCAGAGCGTAACAAGACGTTTATCCTCTTTTAAAAGTTAACGTAATTCTTAGTGCGGATTTCAAATATTGTTCTCAGGTTGATCGTGGACACACACACACACACACACACATCAATTTTTCCTTTTCCGTCTCCCTGGTCAACACAGACACCTCCGTCGCTTTGGTGTGTTTGCAGGGAAAGATACGAACGCGTTCACTTTCATGGTGTATCCTGCGTGTGTGTTTTGCGTCGTGTCTCGCCTCCTGGATCTCACAGTCAGACAGCGTCTTCGCTGTAACGTGTAAGGACGTGTAAGAACGATCCGTGTGACTGATTTAGAAGACGTGGGAGAAGAGATTACGACAGACGGGGGTGGGTTGGGTGGTGATGCGTGTCCGCTGATCCGACTGGGCTGGTCCTTTGTTCCCGAAATGTGGCCAACAGGCTTAACCCGGACGCCTTCGGTTAAGTTACACGTGTCGGTTAGTTCCACTGATTCTCTGTTGATCAGTTTGTATTACTCCTTCGGCTGGTTGTGTTGGTGGGTTCCTGTGATTCTATCGTCTGGCTGTGTTGATCAGCTTCAGTGGGTCTCTCGGTTGGTTTTATTGATCAGTTTCTGTGAGTCTCTCAGTTGGTTTTATTGATCAGTTTCACTGGGTCTCTCGGTTGGTTTTATTAATCAGTTTCAGTGGGTCTCTTGGCTTTATTGATCAGTTTCAGTGATGAGTCTCTCGGTTGGGTTTATTGATTAATTTCAGTGGGTCTCTCGGTTGGTTTTATTGATCAATTTCAGTGAGTTTCTCGGTTGGTTTTATTGATCAATTTCAGTGAGTCTCTCGGTTGGTTTAATTCATCAGTTTCAGTGATTCATTTATCTGTTTTATGTGGGTGATTACGCTCCTCCGCATCACCATCCCTCCTGTAGTCTGCAAGTCGCCATTACCTGTTAGTGGACCACGATCTTCCACATGAACGGTCCTCTCTCTCTGCACTCCACATGTGTCCTCCACGAAGCAGAAGACTTCCTCACTCTCACTCCCACGACAGATCCTGATCTGCAGGCGCCACACACTCACTCGACCACACTCCTCCTCACCACCGCCATTCCTGTGCTTCACAAGTTTCGTTAAAACGGAGGAGGTACATCCCGCCAGACACCCTAATGCCGTGCCCTTAAGAACACCACCACACACACACACACACACACACACACACATCTTCGCCCTTATTATAAAATCCCGTAGGGAAAGGGTACAATCTACGAGTCTCACTGGCGTCGTAGCCTTACATGACCCAACTCCACATCTATTTAGTCTCCATCAGTCAGTCCTCCCTCAGGCTCATCTACCCAGACCATCCAAGACGCCTTTCCCTCTCTCTACATCCGGCGATCCTTCTTAATGCACCTGGTTCTTTCTACTCCTCCCGACGTCGCTACTACGATGAGATCTCGTCTACAACTCCTACACCTCCAGACCCGACTTCCACCACCTCAACAACCTGACACGGGCTCTCACACGCCGCCACAACACTTCCTACCACCAGTTCAGGGTTATGTAATCAGCGTTTGTGTCGCGAGGGAGACTGAGTCTTGGCGCCCGTCTCTGTATGTTGACGAAAAGAAAAGTATCATGTAGCTATAACCTCACAATGTTGTGGATATGCGATTGTTACTAAGTTGTTAGAATTTGGTCTTTGACTCGTGCTTTCTCAGAAATAGCAGAGTGACTCCAATTAAGTGGCTGATAACTTTAAGAAAATACAACTTCATCCAAATGTTTCACATTTACGTGACGTATGTTCACTCTAGATATAAGTGTTGCACCGAAAGATGAGGGAAATATATAGAGCGACCAGAGAAATTATGATGATCTTGTGATCGTTGGGGGCAATCTTTGCTGTTTGCTAGACGTCAGTCATTCTTTTCCAGTAAGATTTGTTGTCAATGGATGTGCCAGTGTGTGTGCTGGGTGAGGAGGAGCCTCCTACTTTACTAGATTATCTCCATCTTCATAAATTAAGTGTTTAGGGCATTATTGCTCTCCTCAAGCAGGTAAGCTCGTCATAGACCATCAGATCTGTTACCTGTGTTCATATTGTGACTTTCTGCTTTACTATCTTCTATCCTCTGTAGAAATGAGGTGTTGTAGGACGCTAATTCTGTCCTCCGCCCGGACGAACTCGTCATATTACATATTACATGTTTTTCTGTACATGTTCTCTCTCTCTCTCTCTCTCTCTCTCTCTCTCTCTCTCTCTCTCTCTCTCTCTCTCTCTCGTGTGCTCCGTGTGTGTGTGTGTGTGTGTGTGTGTGTGTGTGTGTATTATATTTTGAAAATGGAGGTACATATTTCCAGAATGCTTGAGACGGACGACAATGATCGTTGCAAAGGAATTTACCGTGATTATAATCTTATCACAGAGCAAGACTTATGGGATGTGATTAAAACCCAGGGCAGAGCCGTTAGTGCGCAGGACCACGCCATGTGCGTGTGTGTACCGACTTAACCCCACGTTGATCAAGATGTTATGTGCCAGGCGAGACGACTCAGCCGTACATTAGGTTCCCCAGACATGTCAGCCTCCAGGCCCTCAGCTGTGTTTTTAATTCGTTTTTTACACTAATTTTTAGGGGATCGAGGATCATTGTTTGTGATGAAGATGTTTCGTATAATGGTAACGACGCTGACGTATGTATAACTACCCAAAATATCTCTTTCTCTTTCTCTCTATTTAGGGGAAAGGATTAACCAGAAAGTGGTTGTGAATTTCCTGTAATTATATTTTATTTAGTCGTTCTTGTCTGTTTTACTTTACATATCGAGGACCGCTATTCTGATACGTCAACGGAAATCTAGGATTTTCGTCAACACTTTGTTCCAGCTCTGTTACGGTAACTTATATTCAATAGGTTATTAGAGTTATAGCTACAAGCGTTCCATTCTTTGTTACGGCATGACAGCCGTGGAAGTCTTTCTCTTAGATTTTTACATCCACGATAAACCACGTAGCTTATACTGAACGTATTAGTGATGTTAGAGGGAAGACATAACACGTTATCACAGCGGTTTCAAAACACGAACAAGTCTGTTAAAAAAAGAAGAGATAAAGGACCGATATATATATATATATATATATATATATATATATATATATATATATATATATATATGTGTGTGTGTGTGTGTGTGTGTGAAGTATGCAGTGTTCTATCTAAAGAGTAAAGTGAGTATGTTCATTAGGCAGGTATCCTATGTTAGCCCTGACGTGCTCCCGCCTCGCCCGGCGATTGCAACAAATTTCGCGCCGGGGGGGAAAAAAAAAAAGGCTGGGTTTCCTGGATCACAAACGTTCGCCTTGTTGGTCGGTGGTGGTGAGGGGCCTTCATCACGTAGCAAGCGACGGGGTTTTGCTCCCGTTGTGTGTTATGATTGCTGGGCTCCAACACACACACACACACACACACCCCGCACACACACACCCCACACACACACACACCCAATCCAACCCCGAAAAAAAAGAGGGTGTTTGCGGCAAGGGGGGGCCGAGAAGCCCATTTGTACCAGATAGGAATAACTGGCCTTTTTTTTTAATTTATTTTCAGCGATGATATCCTCTATCGCTCCCTGATCACGCCCTGTTCTGTTATGATATTGATTGATTAATCTCCATAAGTGAATGTTATTTTCAACGCGTTGGTCATTCTCGTACGATTCGATGCTTCATTCCCTCACCAGTTGATTTCGTGCAGCACTCAGCAACACCCACCGACTCCCATTCTTTATGCCATCTAAAGTTAAAAAACGGGAATTGAATCACAACGAGACAGTCTGTCACTTAGACGTGCCTGTACGAGACTCCTCCTCCTGCCTCCTCCTCCTCCTCTCGCCTCTGACACAACACGAGGAGGTGGAGGCGTCGTCGGGCCCTCGCCAAGCCACCGCCTTTGTTCTTGCTCAGGCCTGTTGCCCTCCCTCGGCCGTGCTGTAACCTCTCCACGAGCCAGGATTCTTTAGACAATATTTCAAGCGTTGCTGCCCCCCACTCCTCCTCCTCCTCCTCCTTTTCCTCCTCCTCTTCTTCCAACACCAGCAGGAGAATATGTGATGTGCAGCAAGACAGAGTATGAAGGTGACTGAGAATACCCGTTGTTGCATATTTCATCGCTCAGGGAGGTCACACATCACAGGAGCGGGAGGATGTTTTTCATCTGTCTCAGGGTATGATTTGAGGCGAAGCAGATCCTCGCTCGCGAGCATCGCGTGCAGGCTTCGAACCCCCACAACTTGGGGTGTGTGTCCGGCGAGATTAGCTTGATCTCTGCCAAGGATCAATAGGATCATGGTCGTACACCGAGACCACAGTGGTTCAAGACCAGACCTCATTAACTTAAACCAGGTTCGTGCTAGACAAGATCATGTTCGTCTAAGTTAAGCAAAGGTTTCGTCCGGTATTTCGTTGAACATCGTCGGATTCGAAGCGCATTTGGCATACGTTCGCTGGGGATAATCAGAGGGAATGTGTAACTTAAAGTTCACTACTTGGCACGACCGTACGACTCCTTTCTCACGTCGATAGGACTTTTGTGAATTGGCGGTTACGTACCCTTGGCTGTGATGATCTTGACCCCTTGACCTGAACTCTTTGTCATGGCGGACCTGAAGCTCGTCAAAGAGAACTGGCGGTTTTGGAGGTACAAGACCTGAGGCAAAATCTTGGACGGACCGAATGAGAAGAAGAGACTGAACTTAGAGGAGTCAGAAGGTCATAGTCAAGGTTTAACTGACCTTAGAGGAGGCAGAAGGTCATAGCCAAGGTTTAACTTGATGAACGGCATAGAGAGACATGATCATTGTAACAGGTGACTCCTCTTCCCTCATTTCGCCAATCATGCCATCTTCTCATGTCTCCAGCATGCAGATCCATAACGTCCTTTCGCCAGCCGTCCCATTCCTTCATGTCACCAACTGCTCCACACGGACACTCATGTCACCAGCTGCCACGTCCCTTCACATTACCACCTCCTCCACCTTCTCATGTCACCAGCTGCCTATTCTCCACTCGTGTCACCAGCTGCCTACTATCCATTCATGTCACCAGCTGCCTACTCTCCACTCATGTCACCATCTGCTTATTATCTTCTCATGTCACCAGATGGCCACCATCCTCCGCTCATGTCACCAGCTGCCCACCATTTTCTCAATATGACCAGCATCCCCCCCACCTCCTTACTGTCATCCACAGCCTCAACCTCTCACCCCCACAGTAAATGATGCTCCGAATTTCATAATTACTGGTTAATTAGGTCTTGATTAATGAAGGCCGTGGGGGATTTCTGCCGTAGTGATGTGTGCAAAATGTGTGTGTGGGTGGAGGGGGAGTGGAAGTGATCGTCCTGGCTCATCAGCCCTACACCGAATGGATTTTCAATACTCCCCCATAATAAGTTGATGAGATAATGGGGATAATAGCGCCTGAGGATGGCGCATACTTTCGGGTAGGGTAGTGGGCGGTGTGGGGTTTAGTTAGCGGAGGTGTGGGGGTAGTGGCGGAGGGAAGGAGCGCTACTGCCACTCACCTTAGGAGGCAGGTGGGAGACGACCGGGGAGTGTAGTGCTTCGAACTGGGTTTCTACACTGATCTTCGGGTAACAAGACACGTTTCCGTGTGTCATTTACCCTCTGCGTCTCACCGTAAAGAAAAAAATGATAGTTTCTTCCCATTAACCTTGTTAAATTCTATTAAGAAAAAAATGATAGTTTCTTCCCATTAACCTTGTTAAATTCAATTAAGAAAAAAATGATAGTTTCTTCCCATTAACCTTGTTAAACTCAATTAAGAAAAAAATGATAGTTTCTTCCCATTAACCTTGTTAAATTCAATTAAGAAAAAAATGATAGTTTCTTCCCATTAACCTTGTTAAATTCAATTAAGAAAAAAATGATAGTTTCTTCCCATTAACCTTGTTAAATTCAATTAAGAAAAAAGTGATAGTTTCTTCCCATTAACCTTGTTAAATTCAATTAAGAAAAAAGTGATAGTTTCTTCCCATTAACCTTGTTAAATTCAATAAAGAAAAAAAGAAGATAGTTTCTTCCCATTAACCTTGTTAAATTCAATTAAGAAAAAAGTGATAGTTTCTTCCCATTAACCTTGTTAAATTCAATTAAGAAAAAAGTGATAGTTTCTTCCCATTAACCTTGTTAAATTCAATAAAGAAAAAAAGAAGATAGTTTCTTCCCATTAACCTTGTTAAATTCAATAAAGAAAAAAAGAAGATAGTTTCTTCCCATTCCAGTTCTCAGTTCTCGCTTGTGTCCTCCAGTTAAATTTCAAAACGCCTCACTCTTCTTATCCCTGTAATATCATAGATTCCTCCACTCTCTTCTGGAAACCCCACTTGGTGGCTATTCCCTCTCTGTTATCCAGCATCCTCGGGTGTTGTACAGGTGGCGAAATGATTATTTTTATGGTGGGCCATTCCATATTTTCCACAGGTGGGGGGAGGGAAGGGTGTGTTATTTACTTTATAATGGGGCACTTACTGTTAAAGTGACTCCTCTCGGTCGCGCCCCTCTCTCTTTCTCTCTCTCTCTCTCTCTCTCTCTCTCTCTCTCTCTCTCTCTCTCTCTCTCTCTCTCTCTCTCTCTCTCTCTCTCTCTCTCTCTCTCCATCTGTCTATCTAGATCTCCCAGCCTTTTGCGCACCCTGTATATATATATTTTTTTTTCGTTTATTTTCTTTGCTTTTATTTTATTCTTGATGTTATTAACGTCTCTCTCTCTCTCTCTCTCTCTCTCTCTCTCTCTCTCTCTCTCTCTCTCTCTCTCTCTCTCTCTCTCTCTCTCCATCTGTCTATCTAGATCTCCCAGCCTTTTGCGCACCCTGTATATATATATTTTTTTTTCGTTTATTTTCTTTGCTGTTTTTTTATTCTTGATGTTATTAACGTCTCTCTCTCTCTCTCTCTCTCTCTCTCTCTCTCTCTCTCTCTCTCTCTCTCTCTCTCTCTCTCTCTCTCTCAGTCAGACTGGTATTAAAACCCTCCCGCATCGTCAGCTTCCCTGATGTCACCCTTTTTCAACCTTTCCCCTTCCGTCTGCTGGGATGTTGCTTTCGGTGGTGTTGTTTTTTTTGTTGTTGTTGTTGATATACGTTTCAAACTTCCTGAAGTCTCTTTGTAAAGTTGGCGGTGTTCGTTTGGGCCGCCCTGGGAATATCTGTATATATACGAACGCTTTTATATATATATATATATATATATATATATATATATATATATATATATATATATATATATATATATATATATATATATGTTTATTTTCCAAAAGAAGGAACAGAGAAGGGGGCCAGGTGAGGATATTCCCTCAGAGGCCCAGTCCTCTGTTCTTAGCGCTACCTTGCTAGCGCGGGAAATGGCGAATAGTTTGAAAGAAAGAAAAGAATATATATATATATATATATATATATATATATATATATATATATATATATATATATATATATATCGTCCTGAACACTTTACTCCACTTTATTTCGAGGAACTGCCAGAAGAAAACGAGACGTTAATACAGAGACTTAGATATTCTATTTAGAAAGATTATCCGACTTTTTTTTTTTTGATGAGATCGATGTTCGCATGTGAACTGTGCCCCGAGTGTAAACATCAACAGGATGTGCTCTTCAGTAGACCCCAGTTCGAAGTTATGACGACCCCAGTTCCCCCGGCTCCTCCTACAGGCCTTACACTACTCCCCGTTTACCGTTATTTTGAGAAGGTAAAGGTTCACTCCTCAGAAGTTATGGCCAAGTGCCCCAGAGCGGATGCTGTTTGGCCAGGCAGGGACATGTTTACGGGAGGTGAAATTTCAGGCGATGGTTTGAAAAATTTTTGTGTATAGAAACGTGTAACTCCTCATGGCCGGGGTCATGTACGTGTGTACATACAAAATTGCCATTTGTTAAATCTTGTCGCTGAAAGAGTGGCCGGTGGCGAAATATACCTTGGCAGACAAGCGGAAGACACGATATATATATTTCATATTCGTCTTTAAACTGAAGTTGTTTGTGGCAGTTGGTCTCTATATCGTGGATGAAATGAATTGCTGATATATGGTAATGAAAGGAGCATGAAGAACTGGTATATTAGAACGAATGTATCATAGATCAGGCTAAGATAGATTAACAAACAACATAGAGGACAGAAAACACGAGGAAATTTAGATTAAACTGGAATAAACAGGAGACTAATAGGTATATAGATTATATCAAAATGGAAAGGGTTTGGATGAGGGGCTGACTGATCTTCAGGTACCAAGCAGTTCACATGTAAACAGGAGACGAAAGGGTAATAGGGACGACAAGAAGAAAATCCTCACAAGACGAATTAGAAATTTATGGATTAAGACGTGTTCATGTGACACCTGGGTAACCTGTTGTCAGAAGGAGGAAGGAGTGATTTAAGAACGTGGTTGGGCGCGCTTGGGAATCCGTGTGTGTGTGTGTGTGTGTGTGTGTGTGTGTGTGTGTGTAAGTACGTGCGAGTGGACATGGCGGATGGAGAACGTAATAAACAACAGATTTTTATATTTTATCCAAGAAGGAGGAATGGTTGAGAGAGAGAGAGAGAGAGAGAGAGAGAGAGAGAGAGAGAGAGAGAGAGAGAGAGAGA
Organism: Panulirus ornatus; assembly: GCF_036320965.1. Lineage (NCBI taxonomy): Eukaryota > Metazoa > Arthropoda > Malacostraca > Decapoda > Palinuridae > Panulirus > Panulirus ornatus. The sequence continues at coordinate 33,117,441 of NC_092239.1, read as the reverse complement.
GAGAGAGAGAGAATGTGTGTGACTCAGGTCATGTATCTTGTTCACATGGCTGCCTGCCTCGTGGTGATTGAGTACGCTTACTATACAATAGATTCCGATCTCCTTCCAATAATTTGACGGCCTTCGAATCTCGGCCAGTCGGAGACGATGGAAGGATACGCATCCTCGTAAAGTCGCTATTTAAACTGAGTATAAAAAAAAGAAGAAAAAATGCGACAGTTGGGGAGGAAAAAAAAATTGATTGAGGACAAAGTTATGGATGATTTTTTTAGATTGTAATTCTTAACCTTCTCATCAAATGGGATGTATGTCCTCATCTGGCACTCGTATAAGATATATGAGCCATCTGTGTTCTTATCATTCATAATATATATATATATATATATATATATATATATATATATATATATATATATATATATATATATATATATGGTTATTTAGCATTATAAGGAGATGATAAGGTTAGGATCTCGTCCCATATATATTTTTTTTTTTGGGTGGGGACGTTTTTAATGGTTTTTAGAAGGTTGTAAAAGTCGTAGAGGTTCTGATAGTAATCAATTATCAACGTTCGTTCGTTGGATACTGATCGTAAATATTATTCAAGCGTTCACGGCTGGGTAGAGTAATTACGTGCGTCGCATTGTGGAAAGGATTATATATATTTTTTTATTCTTTATTAGGAACTACGGTGGGTATAATAAATGGAACTGTGAATAAGATTAAAGGCGTCTTCTTCATTGACCAGTTCGTCCGGAATCACCATAAATTTCGGCGGGAGCCATAAACCTGCAGTCGATCGCTCGGCGTTGGACCCAGAACCACCCCTTGCCACCTACCCCTCCTCCCTCGGGCTCCAGGTCCGCCCATCGCTGCTGGCTTGGCAGGCACGCCAGCAGGGGACACCGTGTCCTCATTCGCCTCCCACAAACCTCGGAGTCAGAGGACGCGCGTCCACGTCATCGCACAACGATACCATGGTCTTATACGGGCGGGAATACCGGAGTTTTGAAGACTTCCTCCAGTACCCTAGCAGGGAGTTATTCCATATCAGATGGCTAGGGAAAGGAATCTAAGCACCCTTTTAAAAGGGTTTTTAAGTTGTAGTCTTTGGCTACACGCAACCCCGCTGCTCCTGGGAGCTATTTTACATGTTCCAAGGTTTTGAACATGGTTGGAAAACCGCCACTTGGACTGATGAAGCCACAGGGGAAACTACCGGGTTCTCGTGAAGCCTCGAAGTACCGCGCTGAACAGTTAAAGTCTTGGATGATTTCTGGGTCCGAACTGACCCCCCCCCCCCTTCAGAGCTTACGCCAACAGGAGAACGCCCGCCCGCTCCCCCTTCCCACAGTCGGGTGTAGGCCAAAGATAGTAAAGATTGGAAATGCGTGCTTTACGAGCACCCACTGTGGTCTGGAATGTTGATACGTGCCACGTACGCTCTCTTTTTTCTTCACAGTTTCATCGCAGTGTAAATCGTCATTTCCCTCAATCTGAACGTCTTGTGTCTGCAACAATAACAAGCGAAGGCCATGTTCCATGGAGGGGGGGGTTGTCAGTGACCCAAGGAGTTCGAACTCCGACAGATGAGCGTCGTTTTAATATGCTTTGAAAGATTCGTCCCCTGGACAGAAGACCTGACGTCCAGAGCGGAGAGAAAAAGAACCGATGGATAGACGGGCGAAATGGAGGAAAATTGATTAAATTTGTAAAAGATTCTTTACTGTTGGAGAATTTTTTTTCTTTCTTTTTTTTTTGTACCTATAGGTATCCCGCTGCAGCCAAGAACTGTCTGACATGTCAGCATTTCTAGTAGTAAGAGATCACTGCAATTGGCAGCTTTTCATTGTTGAAACGTGTGTGTGTGTGTGTGTGTGTGTGTGTGTGTGTGTGTGTGTGTGTGTGTGTTTGTATGTGTGTTTGTATATATGTATATATGTGTGTTTGTATATGTATGTATGTTTGTATGTGTAACGAAACCTTTCTGATAACCATGCGATTGTATAATCGTCTTAAACGATCGGTATGAGGCTGAAATTCTTTTTAAAAAAATCGAAAATAACGAAGAAATGACATCAGAAGGGTGTTCGATCCTACTAAAAACCGAGGCATGAACCGTGGCAGTAAAATCCTTAATGCTACTGGGACTTAAGAGGTTAAGAAATTTATTACGCTGCCTTTGTGAAACGAGACTCGAGCGTCTGGAATTTTTTTTATAAAAGTACATATTGTATCGCACGGTCTCAAAAGCCACAAGGGTTTGAGGTGAAGGTAAGTCGTCAAAAGCTGACTCGACTCTTGACGCCTTTTGAAGTTAAGAAAACATTGCCTTTTTTTTGATATCCACTTGGAGGAGGAGGTGGTGGAGGAGGAGGAGGATCACGTAGAGCTCAGGGTGGATCACACAGTAGTGCATGTGCTTGAAGGCAAAGAGATGACCCACAACCAGAGGTTTAAGGGAAGCAACCATGAAATTTAAACATGTATTCGAAGGACACGAGATGATGAGAGGGAGGGAGGGAGGATCTCCACAGTGTGGGTGTGCGGTAATGATGTTGCTAATCTGTGACATCCACAGCGAGAGTGTTGAGGAGCTTGTTTAGAGGAGGAGAGTGGGGGAAAAAAAATTGGTTCACGGAGAACAAAGAGAAATCATTTTTTCTAGTTCACCCTAAGGTTTAACAAGTTGCTTCTTCAACCAAGTCGTAACATAAAGAATGACAGTTGCTTGAGGTGTAACAAGCAGCGTCCCAGATCAAGATGTAACGTAGAGACTAAGAAATTGATGAGAGAACGGTGTGGTGTCACCGCTGGAGATGAGAGCGAAATTTTCGGGAGTACGTCAGTTAATGATACCCATGTCCCCGTTTTCTACAACATTAATCCGTGCATAGATTTAATCCCTGCGATTTAATTCGGGGGAAGTTGTCGTATAAAAACAGATAACTCGCCTCCTACACTTGTTTCCCCATAAGAATGAGTTCCACTCAAAATATAGGACAAATATCTTACATTTGCTTTCGTTGAACGAGTGACGAGTTGGATAATCGACGATTGAATGATGAGTAACATCTGGATTTTTGAGAGCTTTAAGAACGCACGCAGGTTAGAGACTGACAACGAAATATATATTCGTCAACTGACGCTCTTTTTGGTGGTTCCAGCTCAAGACAACAGCCTTCTCAAAGCCGCCACAAGTTGTGTGTTAGCTTATCGACCACAGTAACATACAGGGGTGATATATAGAGAGTCCAGAGTCTGGATCCTTGTCAGAGGTTTTCTTTACTCGAGTCACGTGGTGGTTTAATCTGTTCTTGGCCCGGGTGGTGAGGGAGTTGACTGCAAGGGTCATACATCCAGGGTCTAAACCTCCGTCGCGATGGGATGGGAGGGAGGTAGATCAGTCACTGTTTGCTGAAGCTGTTTATTTGCGTCGATCGGCGTTGTTAAGCGCGTAGTCTTGAGCTACGCAACGGATAGTTAAGGCAAACATTACCACATGATTGTATCGTAGCATGAAGCGGATAAGCATCTCCTAGTGTCTTCGAGAGAGAGAGCTAATAGCCAACGATGCTTCGGAAAAATGATGGTCGACGTCTGGTTCAGTATAGAAGTGGAACGTCAGGGAGAGTGAGTGACTTCTGGGAATACGTTATGGCAGACGTGATCGCCACATCTTCATGTCCCCCCGGGCACCCTAGCTTGCCCCCCCCCCCCCCCCACACACACACACACACACACACACACACACCCGCCTCTGTTACATGGCTGGTCGTCGTCACTACCACATAGGCAGCAGCTATCATCGCATCCACGACTGTTGCAGCTTGTTCACCGAGTCATTCAGGAACCCTGTTGTCCATGAATACTGATCTGTCATGTAAGACCGAATGCTTTGTCTCCATTCGTATCTTACACACACACACACACACTTCCAAACCGAAAACGGTCGCTGACGAAGGAATTTCGGACGCTGGTGAGGGAGTTTCACGCGAAAGAGATCTCTTGGTAGCTTAACGCACGGGGAATGCAGACGACTCTGGTCATTTATCTGTCGCTGGAGGGTTTCCAGAGCGGCGGCACCTCCTCCTTCGACTGCTCTGTCTCTCATCGAATTGGGTTGAGCGAGTATTAACACGCCTCTCCCTACTGTGTGCCCCCCAAGCAGCTGTCCACAGGCCAGATTGTGTGTCTAAAAGGCAACCTCCCATTTCCAACATGGGCGAGTGCTTCGAACATTCCAAGCCGTCTGCGTCGTAATCTTGCGAGCCGAACTCGTTCTAAAATGACGAGAAATGAACTACACCCACCGCAGCTTGTAAGACAGTAAATAAAGATGATGCGATATCGCTCAAGAGAAAAACTCGTGAGTGATGTGTAGGCTGATAGGGATCGTTATAAATGAGCATGATTGTCCATCTGACTCGTGGGGAAAAGTCCCTCCCTCGCAGGGCTGTCTAGTCTCTGATGCGAAAGAAGAACCATCGCGTGTGTGTGTGTGTGTGTGTGTGTGTGTGTGTGTGTGTGTGTGTTTCCAGACTACGACGAAGAATAATTCCATTTGCTTCGTCCTGGGCAGCAACAGTGGCATGTGAGATTATCCCTGTGTCTCCTCCTCTTTCTCAGGTTTGAGGACGAGGTCAGAATTTCCTCTTACTTGTCTTTTACGTCCTTGACAGCTTTTATTTTTTTTCTGCTTTCCGTCGATGAAACCTACTCTCTCTCTCTCTCTCTCTCTCTCTCTCTCTCTCTCTCTCTCTCTCTCTCTCTCTCCGGGTCGAGGTGTACCCCAGCGCTCTCTCGGTCGTGAATTTGACGGTGTGGAGAGGTGCCAGTCCTTCTTATCGGTCACCGTCCACCTGTGATATCTTCCCGTCGTGTGGACGTCATGTATCTGGTTTGGCGTGGATCCCGCAACGAGAAGCAAACGCACTTTTATGGTTTGGTTTGGTTTTCTGGACTGTGTGTTTCCCTTGTACCTTATACAGCGTGAATTTACGTCGTGTACGAGTGAGGAATCTTTCAGCCAGGCCACTATACGTAGTGTTTATACCCGGTGAAGTGGTGAAGAGAGAGAAACTAAATTACATCTGTGATGTTGAAGATGGCGCTGTGTGCGCAGTGAATGGAAGCTGTCCCGTTCTCAATCTGAGATTCCCTTTTTTGCGGATCAAATCATTCTTGGCACATGCCCTGTATATAGAACTGTCTCTGAGCATATGCTCAGAGGAACCTCACACACGGTACGAAGGGTTTCCGAACCGCTAGGAATGCATTTTTTTTCTTCTTTAGACGCTAGGAAGGTTTTCTTAGACGCTAGCTAGGAAGGCTTTCCCAGACACAAGTAGGTTAGAGAGATTCGCTCATACGTTAAGAGCGTTCTCAAACGATATTACTCCTCCGTCCACCGGGATTTTTTTTGGATAATATTCACCTCGAGGAGTCGTGGTTACATCATCAGCGAATGTGACACTTTCCCCTCTTGATTTACACTTTTGTTTTGCAAGTTCGACGTAAATACAGGACCACGAGAACGTGATGCAGTGGTCAGTTGACCTGGTACCACCGTTGGTGTATCGTCTGGGCTGACCGCGTAACACACCAGCGAGAGCCATGTCTCGCTACTCCGCCTGATAAACAAGTCATGTTTTTCTTCGGCCAGACCGAGACAGCCACTCAGGTGGCAGTATTCTTTTTTCCCCGTCCCTCCCTCCCAGGCTCGAGACTGTGGTGGAGTGGTGGTGGAGTGAACGACCAGAGCCAGGCCACCCAGTCCACCTTGCTCCTCCACCTGCGGGCCTCACTCCCATGATTTTTATTTTGTTGAAAATGTTTACGCTTGTACGGCAAGTCGTGTTATATTACGATAGAGCGGTGTGAAAGACATCAGGATGATGATGACAGATGACCTTACGTTCAGCGAAACGACAGAACAACACACGTCCCTTAAAATAAACAAATAATGTTCTTATTTGTGTGTGTTTCGACGTATAGGTTTGTTGATCCTCCGCACGATTTGTTCTGCATTGACAGATAGACGTAGAGATGTCTATACATCTATGTATCTATACATACAGTGTAGATAGTGTCAGACTTGTTCATAATCAGAAGAAAAGTACGAGATTTCCGTAATAGTAACGCAATCACTCTAATCCCGTTATCACGACTGAAAGACGTACAGAGTGTGGAAAAACCTAAAGTTCTTGCAAGAACAAATATGGTCTCCAGCTCGAGCGTTTAGCCTTCTAGAATGACTTGATGAGATGTAAGTTTAAGTTGCAGGAGTAAGGTGGAGGGAGGCCTGTCTGGCTCTGATCGCTCTCTCTCTCTCTCTCTCTCTCTCTCTCTCTCTCTCTCTCTCTCTCTCTCTGAGACGTCGCGGCAGAGCTTCACGTCTGGAGAGAGAGAGAGAGAGAGAGAGAGAGAGAGAGAGAGAGAGAGAGAGAGAGAGAGAGAGAGAGAGAGGAGACCCAGTGTCACTAGAGTGGCCGATTAGGGCGGGAGAAAAACATGACGTGTTTATCAGGCGGAGGAGAGAGAGGTCACGCGGCTCTTGATGGCCCGCTTGACGTGTGTTGGTTGTGTGGACAGCGAGGCCGGCGGACACTATGTTGGCAAAGACCACGGGAACTCTTGGCCATCATCAGGACCATCTCACGGACGCCGTGGTTTGTGTATACCCTAGCCTAAGCCAGGTGCCCATTTTATCGACTGAGTGTTACGGGAAGGATGAACAGCTGGGTTAACTGTGGACTGATCGCCGTAACCAAGATTCGAACGTATATGCGGTCGACCCCGGGCGACCCTTGAGTACTACGTCACGGTTGTTGGCGCTGACCGCTACACCACGGAGGTTCTGCTGAAGAAGAAAGACTTTAAAAGATATTGTTTTTTTCCCTCCTTATCATGTGTTGTAAATCTTCATCATCACCGCATCGTAAATTAACTCTTACGTCCGTTGTAAAAAACCGAGGAAATTAGCTATCACGAATTTTTCTTAAACTTTCTGCACTTCGGGAAATAATTCCATACATGCAATCAGATACATTTCTCCCTACTGTAATGAAGTAAAGACGTGTTTGCCCAGAATATCAAGCGTTACCAAGGAAGAGGCTCAAGTGAATTGACTTTGTTTTAGTAAATTGTAAACACTCGGAGTTTGGGGGAGGGGACGGATCATGATGTAAGAACCCGGACCAATGATCATAACAACCTCATTCTTCACACGTTCCGCGTCCAGTCGCTGGCATCTGGCGTGTCTCCAGTCCAGTTTAAAACCGCTGGAATCTCGTTTATGATTGAGTATTCCAGGACGACGAACAAGTGGAGTGATATTGCCCATTGAAATTGGAATTTTTTCTTACGGTGTCGTCTTTCTGATTGGGAAGATACCTACAATACAAGTGATTCGATTAAGATATAAAGAAAAAAAAAAAGGGATTTCGAATATCTGGAAAAAGTACACGTATCTGGCAGACTTTCCCAGAGTTCCGGGTAATGAAGCTGTTGTATTAAGTGGTCGTTAAATCATCCGGAATCGTTGCCGGATACCATTCAGGACAACCGGTGCTAAACCTCACGGTATTATAGGAAAAGAACTCCCCAACACGGTTGGTGAAACGCTTCAAACACTTTCGGTATTATTATTACAACCTTTTTAACGCCCTTTGGCTAATAAACCTTCAGCCCTGTTGCTAATAACAACCCTTAACCCCCCACCCGTGATTTTACCAGCAATGAACTGACATCATTGACATCATTGTTGGCAGCTGAGTACCAATACCGTCGACGACAATCGCATGATGTCAGTAATGAACTATCCAGCGCCTGTGGCACTAAAGTTCCGTTCGTTGTTGGCAGTAAACTTCTGGCGCTGTAGATAACAGTCCTCCCCCTAATATTGCCGGGGAAACATTGTGGACAGTAAACTTTCCACGTTTTCCGAAGTAAAGTCAACTTTAAGAGGGACAGTAGATACGGGAACGAGAGGAGAGGACATCTGCCACGAGACAGGTCCTTGGCAAAGTCGTCGTCACTCCACAATAAATAATTGCCTAATACCAAAATAAATAAATAAATATATAAATAAATAAATAAGGAAAAAGCAAATTATTCAGGAAATCACTGCTTATTGTTAAAAGCAAAATAGAGACAGTTGATTATAACCCCCTGGAAAGCAAGATAAATCCACATCTACCACATTAAGAAAATCATAAGACACTTAGTTCTTGGACAAATAGATTGGAAACAACTCATCATGCCACGAAAGTACAACATCCTACGGACAGAGCTACATATTCATTACCAGTATAGACTAAATGTACTTTCATCGATCAGTAATCACCACGAGCCTGTCACCCTAGAATTGGTAGTCCAAGCCTGACATTCCCTTTCGACAAAAACCCTCCTAAACGACAATTTGGCAGCGAGTCCCTATTTTCGTATATTCCCAGAGACATTAGAACAAGAGTGTGAAACATTATAAGATAAAAGATTCAACAAGTGAATTTGATTATTACAGTTACCCATTTCTTCAACCTCCAAACCCGTTCTCTTTATCCCAACTATTCCACTCTACACACTTCGACTCACTTCCCCTTTCTTCCCCTGTCCGATGATCGCTCTTTTTCTCGCACTGAACATATTTCATAATCAGTGTGATCTAAAATAATCTCGTATGACCCAGCCAAACAATCTAACCTTGCCATGCCAAAGTTACAGACTCCTAAGTACCATAACAACACTGTAACTTGTGACTGTATATCGTTTTGGGTCGTTAAACATTACTGTAGTTCACGGGTCGTCTTGACAGGTAATGTCTTACGCCGTTCATGCAATATTAAGTTGACTCGAGAGATTCGCTTTGCAGCATCCTTATCAAGACTGGTTCTGGTGGCTTCAAGCAATGCGTAAGATTGTCCCAATATAATCAGCTGTAAAATAACACATTTATTTCACTCTTTTTTCATAAATTTAGCCAAAACTTTGCATTACTTTCAGTCAACTGTTGTTTTGATGTAAGTACAAACTTGCTTCGAAGACATACCGGTGTGTGTATATATATATATATATATATATATATATATATATATATTTATATAACCCCGTAATCTGTCTATGCGTCATTGGTATGTGCTTTTCTGCTGGAAGAAAAAAAAAAAAAACGAAGTTTTCACCGCAATAGATTTAATCCTTCCACCGGCTCGCGAATTCTGTGCTTCAGGGGACTTATCAAATTAAATTCGCCACCGCTTCTGCTCGTTTGCCGAGGTTTGCTACTTAGGCATTCATGAAACAATCCCATTACGAATGCCTCACTATTTCTTGCACTGTAATATAAAAAGAAAAAATGTCTCCGAGATGTATTTCAGTGTCATTTGTCGTTTGACTGCTGCACGGACCTTGAAGCCGACTTGCTCAGAATCGATTTCGGGTGAGGGAAGCCACGGTAATGCTATGCAAAGTAGAATTATTCGCATTAGACATGTAAGACTTGCTTGCCATGTGGAACATTGAGTCACCAGATGTAAAAGAGGAAATTTCCCTGGCGCTTATGCGTTCGTGTGGTGGGCTCCGGTGCGTCTTCATAGTCCACGAGTGGTGGGGAAACCATAGTTCTTTTACCTGCAATTTACGCAGTATCTTTCTAGCTTTTGTGATTACAACTCATTACAAGACAGTATACTCCTTCGAACGGAGGGGAATACACACCCCCCCTCCTCTCATTGGTTGAGGTTGATTGGGTGAGGTTGTTACAACCGCTGGGGTCATTAGAGGTTACCACTTGCCTTAATAAGAAATCTTTAACTACGTTTGGTAACTGGACTCAGGATAGATTTCCCTTTGTCCTTTTATAACAGTCTTTTCGCATTGGGTCGTTCAAGTGCCGTTGTCACAGATGTAAACGATGGTCGGTATGTGATCCGAAGGAAGGAAATTGCATGACATGTAATACGTGCAGAGCGATGAAGATGTTCCTTTCATACGAACTCAGCCAAAGGATCTCTCGTAAAGCACGACTAAAGATTTGATTACGACCAGACATCTCTGCTGTGGACGAAATGCCTGAAAGGCGTCTTGTACTCTGCGCGGAAGCCATTCTCTTGCCTAGGAGCAGACCCTGAGTTGATGAGAATAGATGTTAGTCGAAACGTACATTAAGATGTACTAAATTTTCCCCCGTTTTCCAGAGAGACGGAGCACCACCGAGATTTTATACACCCGGGAGGCAAAGGAGAACATCAGATGACCAGCGCCAATATTTTTTGACGACGGGAAAGTTTTTAAAAGAACTTCGGCGTCGAGATGCAGAAATCTGGCAATACGGAGAGACCAGAGAAGGGAATGTACATAGTCCCCGAGGAAGGACAACTTTGATGAAAAGTATATATTTCAAGGGCGAGAAATTACTTAGCAGCGACGGGTATATATATTAGCAGGTGGAGGCGACGCCCTGATGTGATGAAGATAAAGGGCGGTACTTTGGGGCAAAGCGTAGAAGACGTGGAGGAGGCCTCTGAGAAAACGGTGAGTGTAATGAAAACGTGGATTGTCTGCCATTAAGAGGCAGCCTAATGGAGCAAATATTGGAAGATGGGGAGGCACCTCAAGACGATTGTTTGCAATGAAAACGTCAATTGGTGGAAGACTTGTCCAATATGACATGTATCAAGCCAAAGAACTGTGTCGGTGTCAAAGTACAAGAGTGATTAAAAAGATGCGAAGACAGTCTTAGAAAACTTTAACGCACTACTTCCATGATCGAGAGGTACGCATGTGTTAAAGAGCAGCATACAGTTAAGCAGGGAACCCTTGATAACCCTTAGAAAAGTAGACTTAGATTTATTGGGTCAGCTCGGTGCCAGGGCGAGGATATTAACGACCCGATGGCTGCCCAGATACAGAACATAAACTTCCGAACTGACATCTTTATTGTAGAACTTTTGCCAACCGGCGGATCTCGAGGGAGAGAACATCGGCGATCCTGCGGTGCCCGAGTGAGAACATCGGAGATCCTGGAGTGCCCAACTGAGAACAGAGTGACCAAGTGAGAACATCGTTAGCGATCCGGCAGCGCCTAAGTGAGAACATTAGCGATCTTGTGGGTGTCCAGGTGAGAGCATTACCACCTCGGCTCTCGCCTGTGTGGAGAATATTTGATATCCTGCAGACACTAGGGCTTCGAAGCTTCGGGGCTTCAGCTGACGATAACAAAACAGTGTCAAAGATTCGGCTGACGCCCGGAGAGCTTTCAAAGACATACAGGCGTGTTCAAGTAAGGTATGAGAGAGGAAGTGCCTAAGAAGGGACTTTCGTAAGTCCTGGAAATGCCCACACCCGTTATTTTCTCCACTAGTCTCGAGGCTATTAAGCAGATAGCTATAACAGTTTAGCAGAAGCAGCTGAGGTGGGTGTTTCGGAATACCTGCTGAACCAGTTATTGCTGTGGATCAAACGAGTGACCAGGTAGAAACCTCAATTAGACAGCTGAATGGTGAGCTACAGTATGGGGTATATACACTGTGAGAATGGTGAGCGACAGGATGGGGTATATACACTGTGAGAATGGTGAGCGACAGGATGGAGTATATACATAGTGAGAATGGTGAGGTGCAGTATGGAGTATATACACAGTAAGAATTGTGAAGTGCAGTATGGGGTATATACGCAGTGAGAATAGTGAGCTACAGGATGGAGTATATACACAGTGAGAATGGTGAGGTGCTGTATAGGGCATATACACAGTGAGAATGGTGAGCTACAGTATAGGGTATATACACAGTGAGAATGTATATAGCCATACTATCATTTTTAAACCCTTAATGATGTTAAAGATTTTTCGATTGGTGGTTTTATCACGATGTTGGCGACCGTAATGATCCCGGCAGTTGATTGGCCTAAAGCACAAATGACCCAACTACAGCCGTGGCTTAGTGGCCATCGTTCCCGACCGTGATGCATTTACGGGCCGCCCAGGGTCGAGCGGGCATCGGTTCGAATCCTGGTCGCGGCAGTCGGTCTGCACTCAACCCAGCTGTTCTTCCTCCTCTTGGGGTTGGTCGATAAATTGGGTACCTGGCTGAGGTTATGGTATATATATATATATATATATATATATATATATATATATATATATATATATATAAATGAATCACTGAGGCTTGGATGAGCATCTTTAAAGTAATTACTTATACTTAAAGGTAATTTCATATACGTTTAGGTAATAACATATGCCATCATCAGAACCTTTAAATAAAAGATAATGCACATTATCCTTTATTTATGGGTTTTGATGATGGTATTTGTAATTCCCGAAACGTGAACCCTGGTGATTTTTTTTCTATAAGGACAGTGTTATATATATATATATATATATATATATATATATATATATATATATATATATATATATATATATATATATATATATATCCCGTGGATGGCGTCAAACACAGCCCCTCTCCCGCCCAGCCATTGGTGACATTAGATGGTAGGTAAGCCTTTGACACGTTCCTTGACGCAAGGGGCTTTCGTATTTATAATTCGCTGGTCTACGAACCTAAAGACACGTTGGTTATCGTACGCCTGGGGAAATATTTGGGGAAAGTCACGAACGCACAAGATGTATTCTAGTGGCAGTTCCTCGGGAACGTAAAGTATACTCGTGTGTTCAGAAAGTTTCAAGTGGTGATCGGCTGATTGGGAGATACAGCATATGATAAGAATAACATGAGATACATCGGCTGTTTATTGACTGGTGTTGGAGTGGGCCCTCTCGGAACCCCGCAGGCTGAAGCGTCGTAAGCCGGGTATTTGCATATAAAGTATTTGTTTTCTCCGTCTAAGAGTAAATTATGTTGTTCAGACCGGAGGGCTTAGCAGATAAACACCACTAGTGTCACTGACAGCATAATTGGAGGGGGGAGGGGCGCCTGCCTTGTAGGCCGTGGATTGATGACTGGGCACCAGTAAAAGGCATCACTACACTTGGCCTGTGCCGTAAGTATACCGGCCTAGTACTGGCAGAAGGCGCACTTTTTTTTCGCCTCGTTGATGCACAGGGTATATGCGACAGGTCCTTCTTTGTTTTTGACGTCGCTCCTGCGTCCCGACTGATCTGATCAGGCAAAGAGTGACATTCTGCTGACGTAACCAGTCCCTTGTTGGCTAGGTTAAGCGCCAGGCTAAGAGCCAGCAGTCGTTGCAACACAGCTAGTCCTATCATAAGAGGTTGGCTGGATGTAAGAGACAGCACTCGTGGATATGAGTAAAAGTCTCCTTGCACGTTGTTGGCTGACCCTTTTACCAGCGAAAGAAGAGACCTCTTGGCCACACAGTCAGGGCCTCTCTTTGGTCTCTCATGGAGAGACCAGGTGCGGGTCAAGAGACGGCCGCCACCTCGCTCGAACCCCGTGCCGCGAGGGGGGCGTGGCAGGCAGCACAAGGCAGCTGCGATGGAATCGAGTGTAGTGCGGGGTCTGCCTCGCTCAGTGCAGCAGACCTCGCGGCTCTGCTCCGCCCCGCCCCCCCGACTATAACCATTTCATGTCTAACTTAGGAGTATCAACCCCCCACCCACAATGCCAGGTCTCCTCTGCCCTCTGACTTCGTCATTAACGCAGTGTATGTAAGTCACTAAGTCTCACGAGGTCATGGTTCGGGTGTCGCCTTTTAAAGGTTCACCACACGAACCTACTGGAATATATTTGGTTATTAATTAGCTCTTTACGTGGCGATAATATCCATTCTAACTTTTCCGACTCGTCTATTTTTGTTCTGAGAGAGAGATGAGAAAACACGGGTTATATATTAACGATGTATCATTACATCACAGGGCCGCCTAGAATTGCTGTGTACTGCTCCGCATCGAGCCAAATAAGCGGGAGTTGGAATAAATCGGTGTTCGCTCGCTTACTACACTGTTTACCGTGGATGATCCCGCACACAAACACACACACACACACACACACATTTCCAGCGAGTGGGAGCGATGTTACCCACCGTTACTCTTGTGACGCGGTCGAATGGCGTTGTCGCTGCTGTCACGCGGATGGTAACACGATCAGTAATACACAACACGAACCACATAACATTACGACAGGAAATGGTACACACAATCGTTCAGTATATGTCACACACAATGGATAAATTACTGTCACATTGCTGCCAACACCGAGCCTCCTCTCTGGAACCAACACGTGACCGCTTAGAACTGCATGTCACACACCGACTGAGGCACGGGAGATGGCCCATGTCAGCCCCACGGGTGTTGTCAGAAGGCTGGTGTCAGGTGTCACGTTACCTGGTGTATGTGTGATGTCGAGGGCGGCGGCGGAGTGGAGCCCAGGGGCGCGGGAGGGAGGGAGTGGGAACACACTCACACACTGACACACAGGCCGGGCTGGCTGTGTGGCCCACCATGGACGACTGTGCAGGCTGACTGGTCTTGCTGCTCGTGCTCCTCCTCCTCCTCTCACCCACACCACCACACAGCTACCTCCGCCACCACCACCACCACCACCACACCGCCACCGCCGCGCCCTACCCCACCTGAGCAGCCACGCCCGCGCAACCTTTCTACTCCACACCCCACTACGGCAACCAGTGTTCTACTCCACAACTCCACCCTCTGTTCTACTCCACTATTCCACCTACTACTGTATCACTTGTTCTACTCTACTGTATCATCCGTTCTACTCCACTATTCCTCCTACTACTGTATCATCTGTTCTACTTCACTATTCCACCTACTACTGTATCATCTGTTCTACTCCACTATTCCACCTACTACTGTATCATCTGTTCTACTTCACTATTCCACCTACTACTGTATCATCTGTTCTACTTCACTATTCCACCTACTACTGTATCATCTGTTCTACTTCCACTATTCCACCTACTACTGTATCATCTGTTCTACTCCACTATTCCACCTACTACTGTATCATCTGTTCTACTCCACTATTCCACCTACTACTGTATCATCTGTTCTACTCCACTATTCCACCTACTAATGTATCCTCTGTTCTGCTCCACTATTCCCCTCCAATACTGGCCGTGGTCCGTGTTCCACTACTCCACTCCATCACTGAGCCACACTATTCCAACCACACTGCTCCTATCATATGACTTCACTACTCCAGCCCCAGTACTATAAATCCCATTAAGACACTCCATCACGGTTCTCCCAATTATTTCTCATACTCATCCACCCTCCATATTGTCCTTCCACGGTTGCACTCCACCATTCCACCCCAGATATACCACTCCAAAAACCCATTTCCTTCTGCATCCATTCATCAACCCCTACCCTGCAATTTATTCTTCTACCATGGTAACCCATTACCACTAATGGGTTTCACTGCATCCCCTGTTTCCCTTATTTAACTTAACCAGTCACACAAATTCTCTACAACTTCTCTTCCCTAAATTTCCTCTCCACTATTTCACCCTCTTACCTTACCCATTACACGAAAGCTGTTACGCCAAATTAAAAGATCTTCTAGCCCTGCATCCCACTATACCGTCCTAATGCATGGCCCTGCTGCTGTATTGCTATCACCTTTACGTACTGTAGTAAGCGCTGTAGGCTACAGCACCACCCCACCATAACACTCCATCGCCAGTGATGTAATCAGTGCCTTATGATACCGTGTGTCGTCTCCTACGTCAGCCATCCCTTTGTACTTTGTCATTACTCTGTGCATCACTGCACCACATGGTTCCCTCACACACACTACACGCCTCTGTACAGGTCCACATCCCTCCTCACAGCAGTCCGCCCCGCCCGTTTTAACTCCCCATTCGTCCTCCGCCTGGGCGTTCCATCCTCGCTAAACTTACCTTTGCCAGTCCACCTCCATTATGTCCACCCCTGTTATTATAGTAGGGGTGACCCGTATTGTACCTCTTCACTGCATTCTCCTTACCTGTTTTATCGCCCGGCTGCCTCAGTTCCACCGGATCGCCCCAGTACACCACCTGATTACACCTGGTCCCAATCCATTGGCTCCATAGGTCTAGCCTCTTCCCCTCCCACTGATGCATGACCACCGTACACTGTTGGACCATTCTCTTCAGCCCCGGCCGTCTCATTTTACCACTTCGCCACCCCGCCACCACTACTTCTCCACCCTGTTCTACCACACACCCTCACTCCTTCCCGACGAAGTAAAAAGATCGTATTATGTTTGGTCTTCGAACGTCTCCGTCTCACTGCTGCATCCTCGCCCTAGTGGCTACTCTCGATCCTCCACACCACTTGAACTTCACTACCACACATCCTACCACACGCATTTGAGCTTCACTACCACACACCCTACCACACGCATTTGAGCTTCACTACCACACATCCTACCACACGCATTTGAGCTTCACTACCACACACCCTACCACACGCATTTGAGCTTCACTACCACACACCCTACCACACGCATTTGAATTCTCCATTCCTCCCCCCCCCCCTCACTGATGCCTCCCCACTGTAACAGCAGACTAGACGACCCCCACCCCCCCTCCTCCCCTCTTCCACTCGAGCGTCCCACTGCTTATTCTCCCACTGCTGCATCCCAGTGTGACTCTTCGCCGCTACTGCATCTCCTCCATAACTGCGCCTCCCCACCGCTGGCTTGTATCGTATTCTCCTCGCATCCTAGGATATCAAAGCCATTGCCTCACCTCCGGTGATCACCTCCCTGTGTCTGCAACCCAGATAGACATCCATCCTGTTACTCTACCACACAGGTCCGGGCCATCATTATACCCCACCACACTACCGCGCCACACTGCTTCAACATCCCCCCCCCCACTGCACCACATTGATACACCACAGTGCTGCACCACACTACAGCACCACACTAATACACCACAGTACTGCACCACAGTGCTGCGCCACACTACTGCGCCACACTGGTGCACCACACTACTGCACCTCCCTACTGCTGCCCCACACTACTGCACCACACTACTGCACCTCACTGCTACTGCGCCACACTACTGCGTTACACTACAGCACCACACTCCTGCACCACACTACTGCACCACAGGACTGTACCACACTACAGCACCACACTACTGCACACAGGACTGTACCACACTACAGCACCACACTACAGCACCACACTACTGCACCACTCTACAGCACCACACTACAGCACCACAGGACTGTACCACACTACAGCACCACACTACAGCGCCACATTACTGCACCACAGGACTGTACCACACTACTGCACCACACTACTGCGCCACACTACTGCTAAGAAATATACATAAAGACTCAGAGATTTGAAAGAAAAAAAAAGATATGTCTGAAAAAGTTCAGACTTCAAAGGGTTCTAATAGAAGTTCTCAGAATATTCAGTGATTTGGCTGACGTAACCAACCCTATGTTTTCATTATATAGAGACACAGTGGCCAGGAATAACGGGGCGAGGTCAAAGGAAAGGAGGCGGAGTTGTGACATGTTCCCGTGTCTCCTTAACCAGTGAGTTACAAAACACAGGAATAGACTGACTTTAACGAGTTACAGGATACAGGAATAGGCTACCATTAACCAGAGAGTTACAAAACGCAGGAATAGACTGACTTTAACCAGAGTTACAGGACACAGGAATAGACTGCCTTTAACCAGAGAGTTACGGGACACAGGAATAGGCTGCCTTGAACCAGTGAGTTACAGGACACAGGAATAGGCTACCATTAACCAGAGAGTTACAGAACACAGGAATGAACTGCCTTTAACCAGTTATAGGACACAGGAATCGGCTACCTTTAACCAGTGTTGAAGAACAGAATAAACTGTCACTAGAGATTGGAAAGACGAGGGCGATCAGTCGATTCAAATCACAGCAACAACAACAACACTTTAATGATGTTATCAGTGAATAAACATCTTACAACAGTGAATAAACATGTTATGATAGTGAATAAACATGTTACAAAATGAAAATCAAATATCCACAAATTTGAAACTTTTTTTTCCCCCTAAACAGAACATTGGCTGAAATTTCCCGCCCAAGCATCCGGCTGCTGAAATTAGACACAGAATGTTCTCTACCGTTCACAACCCTCGCCGATAAAATTTCCATGTCATTATACTTTCTCTATATTGAAGTCTTCCTTTATTGCTATTTTTCCCGCTGGCTGATTTGCCGTAGCGGGTATTAGGGTGGGGGATAGAGTAGAAGGGGAGCCACCCGCTCTGCCGTTCATACTCTTCCTCCAGTCTATACACAGATGAGGAATTTAATCTTTAGCGTTTTGATTTCATAAGAAATTATAAAGGAATGAAGCGATCCTTTCCTTACCTACTCCTTTCATAACAGTCGTGATGACGTAACAGCTAACGACTGTGATCCTGGTTCTGGTATTCAGCTGTTCGATCACTGACGCCAAAAGTTCTCACGACTGAAAACTTTGGAAGGTGAAGGACCCAATTAACCCTTCTGATATATACTTTAGCCGTCATTGGAGAAGCTGAATATTATTTTTCGCACGGCTCTCCATATCAAAAAAGGGGAAGTCGGACAGACGGGTATGGTAAATGTTATGATGGGAGAAGATATTATCTGATATACTCTCTGAATCATAGCTGTGGAATAGACAAGACTTACTCCATACAGTACACTGATTTGTGTATTGTAAGACCTACATTGGGAAACTTCATAACGTTTGCTCTACACACACAGTGTAGTACCTGTGAGTGAAGGGAGGTGTATTGATTGTGAGTTGAGAGGATGGTGTACATCTCTCTCGTGCCCAGTGCGTCGCGCTGAACACTTTGAAAACATGTCCAGTGTGTCGCGCTGAACACTTTGAAAACATGTCCAGTGTGTCGCGCTGAACACTTTGAAAACATGTCCAGTGTGTCGCGCTGAACACTTTGAAAACATCATTACGGTACACTGAACACTCTTTGTAATCGGCCTCTCACGAGACAATTCAAGTTAAGAATAAATTATTGTAATGTGTTCTGCAGTGTATGGTGAAGAATGATTCATTGAAATGTCACAATTAACGTATGTGGAAAAAGAAAAAAGCGTTTCGTTTCACTTTTGTGAGACGAGAATGTCCTTTTTTTTTTTTTTTTTTTTTGGTGAAGATTTTGGAAGCGCTCGGGAGAAAGGTTTCAAAGCAGGAGTGGGAGAAATATAGGCAACTTGTGGCGGCTGAAATAAGGAAAGGAAATAATTACATCTGGCCGCTTCGTAGCCGGCGATAGAATTGGATTACCCAAGCCGACAGATCTAATCCTCGCCTTGTTTCTTTTACCAGGCCTTGGCCAACGAGGAACCAGTGTGGTGGTGGTGATGTTCATCTGTTTGCCAGCTGGAGGTTATGTAAGTAACAGACAGCTCCCGGCATCAGTTGAAGATGACCAATACAGTCTCCATTGTCGGCCAGGATGACCCTGCTTTATATACCTCTCGTGTTTAGATTCACTAACTCAGGGTTGTCCATCGTCTGGGCCACCTGGAGTGATGGTCTACATTTCCATAGAATTCCCTTTGGCGAGAAACCCATTCTTCTTGCTGTTAAATCCAGAAATTAAAGAGATTAAAGGACTATCGTAACCAAGTAATTCATATACCGACTGTGCATGCAACTGCTACCAGTTTTATGGCAGTAGTATTCGCAACAAATCACAAAATATTGCCTTTTTTTTTTTGTTAATCCTCAATATTCTTTTTATAGAAACTCGACCATGAACTGATGCTTGGAGGCCGCTGCTTAAAAAGAGTTTTGATGTAAAGAGGTGTAAGTAACCCCCCCCCCCCCCCCTGGTCGTTGCAGTTAATTACAGCATTTTAAAAGTTGAACACTCGTTAGCCATACATGATCAGGATTATATAACAACAACTGTTATACTTACAAGTTTGTGAGAGACATCGCCGTGTAAGACGAGGCTTGTTTCTCTCTCTCTCTCTCTCTCTCTCTCTCTCTCTCTCTCTCTCTCTCTCTCTCTCTCTCTCGACTGAAATTGTAATCTTCATAACATTTTGGTGGTAGGATAAAGTGACCCATGGAGTAGATTTGCAGTTCACAGTTGATAACAACATCCACCAGGGGGACATATTTGCCTTACCCCAGGACAAGTGAAGATATCTGCCATGTCATTGGTTGGTACCTCTCGCGTGTCCGTGACGTATGTTAATATTATTGGCTAAGCCCAGTGAGTCACAGGTGACGTACGAGTTGCGTAACCGTCGCCAATCAGATTTCCGGACGGTGACAGGGATGTTGATTTTGAACGATTCACAGGTACTGGTATACCTGCTAAGATGCACAGTTAGTAGAGATCATATAACGAAATGATTTTCAGATTTTCGAGCGAGCTGTAAAATTGATTGGCTCAAACGTAGAAATTAATCCAGTATGACGCTGTTGTCTCTCTTTCTGTCTGTTTCTTTTGTTTAAAACAATTTTTTTTGTGCCCTTCGTCTGTTTTATGATACGTTTACCAGATGATGCCCCCAACCGAACAGCTGTCGTTCACGACTACGCCAGTTAAGCCAATACGAAGTTATCTCCCGCCACAGACGCGTCGCATCGCACTCGGCCGGCCCAGCAACATGGCTGCTGGTGTCCTTACCTCGCACTAGAGAGGTAAAAAGAAATGGGGAAAACACCAATCCCAGCAGCAGCAGCGTCCCTTCGATACCCTCCGCCGTGATTTCCATCAATGTGGTAATCCTCTTATGAATAACTGCAACGCATAGGAATCTTTTACTTTTGTTTGGGCGAGGTTCTCCACATCGCCACTGCGCATGCTCTTCTTCGTCAGTAGCCAAGTAAATATAACCTACATGTGTGAGATGGAGATTGCTATTTTCACGTTGTGGTTTTCCTTTTGCCTCGTACGAGAAACACGTCAAGTAGTAAGTAGCAGAAGTAGTAGAAGTAGTAGTAGTAGTAGCAGTCTGGAAAAGGCTGGAATTCTTGTATAATCAACTCTTTTTTTTTCCCCCTCCCTTATGGGTCACATGCAGAGTGAACCTTTACCCTTTGAACCCCCAGGCTGCTGCCTCTCGCTCGGGTGGTTCCTCATCTGCGAGAACTGCTTTCAGTTTATTTGCTTCCAGTAATTGTACATTCTTTTTTCCTCGCCAGCGGCTCTGCCTTGTGGCTTGAACATGTTTTCCCTATCGCCTCTGAAAGAGATTGGGGAGGTGGTGGGCGGGTCAGTATTTGACCCTCTTTCACTCCTCCATCCTGAACAACATCTCTCTCTCTCTCTCTCTCTCTCTCTCTCTCTCTCTCTCTCTCTCTCTCTCTCTCTCTCTCTCTCTCTCTCTCTCTCTCTCTCTCTCTCTCCTTCCGGTTCGTTTCTTGAACAGTTTAAGATTATCCATCGCCGTGACCACTTGTTCATCGGGAATTTCTGAGCTAATCCTCCCTTTATCTTTTTGAACGTCTTGTTCACTCGCGCCGTTCACATGGTGCCAGGATTCTGAGGCGTCTATATCTCGTTGGCACATCCCTAAACTCTTTGGCCCTCTGCAATACATACATATTGAACCATGTGTCTCTTCCTGGCTCCCGCTCCCTCTCCCCATTTCTCCATATGCTACCATTGGTACCCATCTTCTGTCCTCCATCTACCCATATCCATATTCCAAGCCTCACGTAACACGGCATTCCATTACCCCGAGCTGGGGGTATCCTTATCCCAGTTTATGCTCGTAGGGGAAAATTTTGTTCTTCTCTGTATAGCTATGACCCCTTGTATTTCTTCTTTATATCCGCGTTCCATTATGATGGCTTTGTTATCCCCCCCCCTCCTCCTTCCTCTAACAACGCACTCGAGGTAAGGCATCACGTGATCACTTCTGCCAAGTGGGGCACCAGAGGTGATTTTTTTTTTTTTTTTGTCCTCCCGGTTGTTGCGCATGACAGTGACATCTGGTATTGATGTTGTATCATTCCTATGACTCTACAGTGCCCAGTGGCACGTGGGTACAAGGAAGAAGTCTTCTAAACACGTTTGAAAGAGAAAAAAGAATGATATTTTTCCAGTCTTTTTCTTCCACCATGCAGATCCAGGTGTTTCCAGTCGATTTACTTTTAAGTGAAAATCGTCCATTATCTGAGCTTTTCCATTACCGAGAAAGGCTTGTCTCCCCGCCTACTGCCCCATCCTGATCGTGCCTTTAGTATTTTCATTACTATATTTGATCCGTTTCTCCCAATTTTTTTTTCTCGAATGACGTTATGTTATCAAAGCCAATAAGCGGACCTCTTTTTTTTTATGTAAGTTCCTCCTGGCAGCATATAGTGTCTTAGGGAACCAAGGATCCTTTGAAACTCCTCCCACGTGTCCCTCTCCGGCTCGCTCGTTGCGTCCTACACCCACACACACACACACACACGTCTTGTCTTAGGAACCCTCTCTGCGTATCCTGCACCTACAAGCCTTACCTTCGAGTCCTTTTACTGTATCCTACACCAACATGCTGTATACCATACAACCCTGTCACTGTATCCTGGACGTACATCTCTCTCGCTGTCCCGCATCCATGTGCGCTCCTTCCTTAGCCATCCTGTGGACTTCCTTTTTATGTAAAATGTTCTCTCTCTCTCTCTCTCTCTCTCTCTCTCTCTCTCTCTCTCTCTCTCTCTCTCTCTCTCTCTCTCTCTGTACATATCCTCATCAGATCCTTCACCAATATCCTTTTTTTTTTTTTTATGAGTTCGGTGTCACTGGTGTGGCAGCCATGAACACAGTCGTGTCCCCATCTTGTCGTAGATTCCTTCATACCGAGAGATTGAGAGTGATAATTATACGTTAATGTGTCAGAACAGTGTGTAATGCCTCGGTGATTCGAAATTGGAAAAAGATAATGAGTCTGGACCATTTCCAGCTGAGGCCGATGAATTCTTATCAGTTCCTCCGAGACCCAGCTATTAGCGGGCACACACACACACACACACACACACACACACACACACACCATCTTTTTACTCGTTTCTCAAAAAAAAAAAAAAAAGGAGCGAAGTGGCGTAGATAGATTTTAACCTGACACCGTTTTCCTCAGACGTCCCACCGTCTTACGTCCCCGTCATAATGCCTTTTCTTAGATGACCAGACATTTCTCACACCGTTTTCTCTGTTTTCATTTATCTTTCGTATATTTTTCTGTGTATTTCGCCCCCACCCCCTCCCCCCATTGAGCAAAGCCTCAGAACTTTTAACTTCATCTTTGTTTATCTCTTCTTCAGCAACTTCGACTCTCCTTCCCCCCTCCCCCCGAGACGTTTTCTTTTAAATGAAAACATTTTCTCTCCTCGGCAGCGGAACTTCTTCATGGCAATAGTTGCAAGAACCTTTCGTGGCAAATATAGAAGTTTTGCAACTTTACGTCATTCACATGGACATATTTTTTTTTTTCTTTCTCTCTCCTTCTCTCCCACAAGTCTTTATTTTTTCCCTCTTTTCTTTCTTTTGTGGTTATTATGTTTTTTTCTAGTGTCAGCACTGTACTGCCAGTGATGTTCATGAAAATGTACAGAGATACTTCAGAAATGTACAGAGATGTTACACAGGTAATATGTATATGTAAAAAAGCGAGGAAAATTATTTTTGTAGTATCTTGTGGTGAAGGTTCGGAAGATAGCAGGGTCGTCTCTCTCTCTCTCTCTCTCTCTCTCTCTCTCTCTCTCTCTCTCTCTCTCTCTCTCTCTCTCTCTCTCTCTCTCTGGGGGGGCTCGAGGTACCCAAGATGAATGGGATCTCTGGCGGAAGGGGGCGTACCTGCACTAGACGCAGAGCCGTTCGGGTCGAGGAGAATGCGAGAGTAGGAATGGATGATTGATGTCAGGGCGATGGAGGAGGGTACTGTAGTTACCTTCTGGAAAAAGGAATTTCGGACGGTTACTTATGTGTGTGTTTGTGTGTGTGTGTGTGTGTGAGGCAAGGCTCAGAGGGAGTGATGAGGTGTCGTTTGGGGTGGATTTGGGGTAAACGGTGTGAAATCAGACACGGTACATATATTTTCTGCATGAATATGCTCATGAATACACGTGTTGCAGATGTTTTGAAGACCTAATACACGTCGAGTATAACTGATATACTCCTGGTAAGAATATGCTCAGCATAGTGTTTTGATATACAGTTTATATGATCACTGGTTCGGTCGGCGGTCGCAGCTGGTGTAGGACTAGAAATGTGATTTGAAAAAGGAAAGAGAAGGGGACAAAAACTTGCTGGAGAAGTGAATGTTAAAAACCGCAACTTCCAACAGAAGTTAAATGAGAAGATGAGAGATTCAAAAGCAGTTCCATTTGTGTTTGAGGGGACGTGGTGGCGGTTTAGGAGCCCCTTGCTGTAGACCGTCATGTAGGTGTGTGGCGCTGTAGTTATACTATGGCTGGAGAGAGAGAGAGAGAGAGAGAGAGAGAGAGAGAGAGAGAGAGAGAGAGAGAGAGAGAGAGAGAGAGAGCTGGGCCGGGGGGAAGTTCACATGTAGTGGAATAAAGAGTTATTGTAGCTGGCGGAGGAAAAATTAAAAAGAGTTTGGAGGGAAGAGCTAAAGATACGAGAAAATAATGGTGGATAGAGCGTAGAGAGAGAGAGAGAGAGAGAGAGAGAGAGAGAGAGAGAGAGAGAGAGAGAGTAGCTTATAAAAACCATAATGAATAAGCTGAAAACAGTTGGTTTACTTGAGTAAAGAGGAGATAATGAGGTGGTTTGGGAGGATAATTATTTAATGACATGCTGTTTTAAAATGAAGTGTGTAAGGTACAAGGGCACAGCTGTGAGGCTTGGCAGAATCCTAGTGCCAGAAGGACGAAGCTTGCGATGAGGAGGAGAGAGAGTGTGTGTGAAAGATGTGGTTGGATGTGATGTTGAAGACGACGAGAGGGAACGAGAGAATGGGAGGAATAGATATTGTAAAGGAGAGGAAGAAAACGTTCTCTCTCTCTCTCTCTCTCTCTCTCTCTCTCTCTCTCTCTCTCTCTCTCTCTCTCTCTCTCTCTCTTCTCTCTCTCTCTCTCCTCAGTCATCCGGTATCGGGAAGGTGGTCTTGTTGCAAGACGAGCCCGCCACAAGGTAGCGGCGGCATTGCAAGGGGAGGAGGAGGCAAGTCCTCGTCCTAACACATGGGATGGTTCCTCAAGCTCAGGTTCCCTCACACACACACACACACACACACACACACACACACACACACACACACACACACACACACCGCCCTACGCGGGTCTCTCTCCTCACCCACTCGCGAGTACAGAGTGCAAGCACTCTGCTTGCACTCGTACTGGGCTCCCGCTGCTGGCGTTCATCCAAATTCTTCGTTTTAAGCCCCCCTACTCCCCCTCCCCCTTCTTCTCCCCCTTTCAAATCCTTCCTGTTACAACCATTTTTGTCGTGTTTACAACATCCGGAGGTCGTGTTTACGACGCGCGGGGCCCCGCCCTGCGAAAGCGTTTTCGTGGTAGCGCTTCAGCAGTAAGGATGTGGGCATTATACTCTCGCGCTCCTGGGGGGGAGGGGAGGCTATTCCTTTATCTCTGGTGGAGTCTGATGCCTGGCCAACAGACGGAGGAAGCTGTTCTCCTCCTCCTCCAGGGTTGATTGGGGGAGAGAGAGAGAGAGAGAGAGAGAGAGAGAGAGAGAGAGAGAGAGAGAGAGAGAGAGAGAGAGAGATTACAGTCCAGCAGACACTACGAATGAGGCCGTGGGATGACCCACCGCCCCCCCCCCCCCCTTAGACTTCTTCCCGGGGTGAAGATTTTGCAAAGTCTCCCCTGAATTTTTGGTATGAAAAGATATGTCTACTCACTTCTGCGTCCGGGGACAGCTTTGAAACGGCCAAGGGGGGATATGCCAGAGCTATCGAGAGCCGTCGCAAGTGTTCGTTGCGGTGTAGCAAATGGGGGTCGTCTGGCCAGTCAGGTGAGGCGGAGAAGAAGGCGATGTTGCTCAAGGAGAGTGAGTGATGGTGTCTCGCTCAACGAGTGAGTGATGGTGTTTTACTCAGCATGAGTGAGTGATGGTGTCTTACTCAACGAGAGAGTGAGTGATGGTGTCTCGCTCAACGAGTGAGTGATGGTGTCTTACTCCACGAGAGAGTGAGTGATGGTGTCTTACTCCACGAGAGAGTGAGTGATGGTGTCTTACTCCACGAGAGAGTGAGTGATGGTGTGTGTGGTGGTAGGGATCTCGTGTAGACGCACGGAGACCCTTCACCACCTCAGAGGCGACAGCCAGGTCTCCTGTATGTTTTTTTTTTTTTTCGTACACAACATAATCATTGTATCGATTACCCAGACAGATCAAGAGTTGGCGAATCAGACACTGAAAACATCCCTTTGGTTGGAATTGCCTGAATTTGATTCAGTAATATAAATGACTAGATTTATTTCAGTAATGTAGTGATTGTTTAACTGTCTGTGTGAAATGATGTAGATAATTCTGTCGTCAGGCTGTTTGAAGACAACTGATTTATAATGTGTCGTCTTCGTGTTGATGGCGTATTGGAGTGTTGCTCTGGCTAAGATTTTTTTTTATTTTTCTCTCGCTGAGGAAGGTCGTCATGGTTATGTTAGGTCAGGTCAGGTCAGTTCAGGTCAGGTCAGGTCAGGTCAGATTAGGTTAGGTCAGGTCAGTTCAGGTGAGGTCAGGTCAGGCCAGTTCAGGTCAGGTCAGTTCAGGTCAGGTCAGGTCAGGTTAGGTCAAGTCAGGTCAGGTTAGATCCGTTGCGATGAAGGCTACGTTGTCTCTCCCAGTCTCCTTGTTCAGCGACTTGTCAGAGGAGGAAATTAGGTAAGATGTGAGAATATTCATGCAGTGAGGCTGTCTCAGCAAGGTGTTAGAATATTCAGGGCAGAATATTCAGGATCGTTTGAGCAAGATGCGAGAATATTCAGGCGGTAAGGTTGGCTGAGCAGAGAGTGATAATATTCTGTTCTTAAAGGTGTTGAGTATAAATGTTTGGCTCTTAAAAGATTTAAGTATAAATATTCTGTTCTTAAAGGTGTTGAGTATCAATATTCTGCTCTTAAAGGTGTTGAGTATACGTGCCTGTGACCAATACAGGTCGCCCGACGCGGCTTAGGCGTTCCAACCCCACTGACCTACCTACTAGCTCTGCAGTTCTTGTACTTATGAATAATTCATCCCAGACCTTCGAGTCTATTTTTTTCCCCCGCACGGACTAGAATTTGTGTATTTTCCGTACCCTAAAATTCACAAAGAGGGACGGGGAGGGTGGGGGGACTAAACTGCTGGTGTAGTAAACTCGTTATTTTTCGTCTTCTTCCAACGACTTCATTGCCTGCTTGAGCCTCGGCTATGGCTTTGTTGTCGTCTCTTACCTGAAAGACATAATCAGTGTTGGTTATGTGCTTGTGTAAGCTGGACGAGGCACTCAGAGACCAAAGGCCTCAGGGGAATGCCATTGGGGACATGGCCTTAGAATTGCTGCTCCCCAAACTTGTCACACACTCGACAATGTATTCATAGAGACAGTGTGAGGGAGAATACTCCCCACTTATCTCCTGCGTGTCATGCAAGGCGATTTGGAGGAGATAGAATAAGGGGACGGAAAGCCTCCCATCCTGTATTACCAACCTCTCTGAGTGAGAACAGAAGAAGGAGCCAAGGGAGGATTCATCCTCGAAGGGCCGGACGTGTGTGTGTGTGTGTGTGTGTGTGTGTGTGTGTGTGTTACGGGGAGAGAGTTATACAATTTTTTCGTTCCGTCTCTTAACCTTGTGTAAGTGTATGGGATTTCTTGTATAATGGACTTAATTAAAAGACAGTCACGTATATAAACCCATTCATTATTACGGCATTCGTTGCAGAAGTGACAGTAAACAGCGCCTGTTGTTTTGAGACGGTTTGTGTCATTAGGTTATTACTATTGTCCTCCAGCAGATAAGATCATCATAGACCATCAGGTGTTATGTGGCCTTCCCATGTCCTCCAGCAGCTAACCTCGTCGTAGACCACCAGGTCTTATGTTATCTGGCCTTCCCATGTCCTCCAGCAGCTAACCTCGTCATAGACCATCAGGTCTTATGTTATCTGGCCTTCCCATGTCCTCCAGCAGCTAACCTCGTCGTAGACCATCAAGTCTTACGTTATGTGGCCTTCCCATGTCCTCCAGCAGCTAACCTCGTCATAGACCATCAGGTCTTTTGTAATCTGCCTCTCCTACGTACTTCCATGTGGCCCTCTACTTCGCTGTCTCCTCCAGCAGCTAACCTCGTCGTAGACCATCAGGTCTCCTGTCATCTGGCTTAGCACTCCCGCGTAACGTTGTAAACCTGTGCCTCAAGCTTCTCGTCACACGACCGAGAAGCGCCAGAAAGCTTTGCTTGTGCGAAGGGTTAAGCTTGAGATTGTAGGAGGCAGCGGCACGCGTAGTGATGACGGCAAGTTGAGACGTGGCAGCCGAGACGTATATTACTATCGACCACTCCTACTGCACCTGGCCGCCCCCCTCCCACACACACAGCTGATGCTGCTGCTGTCTGGCCCTCTGCTGCATCTGACCACCGCCGCCACCAGCTGCTCCTGCTCCTGTTATTGCTGCTGCTGTTGCTCTCTTACTCCCCCCCAGCTGTTCCTGCTGCTATTGCCTGCTGGTGTTTGCTGTCTGACCCACCCCCAGCTGCTCCTGCTGTTGTTCTCTGACCCCCAGCTGCTGCTCCTGCTGTTGTTCTCTGACCCCCAGCTGCTGCTCCTGCTGTTGTTGCCTAAGGTTGTTGAAGATGAAACTCCGAGACAAGTAGAGCACTCGAGGTGTGAGGTAAAGATGCTGCTGTGTGGCAGGAGAGATGCAGGAGTATAGGAGAAAAATTGCACTTATGTGACGCTGAAGGTTTCAGTCGCATGGAGCTGAAGATGTGGTTGGAAGGCCCCTTATTTGTGCCGAAGTGATGATGTGTTGTGGCTGAAACACCGCAGCTTTTGAAGTAATAAAGTCGTAGCTGTTGATCCGTCAAAGCGTCTAGCGTTTCTCATGGACACGATTTGATACTAAGAATTCCAATTTTAGTGTTTTACCCATTGAATGAGATCCAATACGTTATATGGTAGACGTGTTGTCCTTGTAAGAGTTTCTTTTCTTTTATGTTCTCACGAACTGGTCGATGTCGTTATTTGTACGTAAGATACAGATTCAACGAATCCCTGGTTGAAGAAGACCTGACCCTACCCATCTGTGGCCAGATGGACGTGTCGTCAATGATCACTGGACGTTAAGTGTCATCTTGTCTCTCCCTTTTTTCTCTCCTGGATTCACCTGAACAATGCCCACTTCATCGACCCGACGCTTTCCCACCCCTTCCTCCCTCCCTACCTCCTGGCCGAACCAGAGTGGCAGGTGAAGGAGGGAGGCGACCCTCTGCCAGGTGACAGGTGAGGGATGTAGGCGACCCTCTGCCAGGTGACAGGTGAGGGATGTAGGCGACCCTCTGCCAGGTGACAGGTGAGGGAGGCAGGCGACCCTAGAGAGGTGACAGGTGAGGGAGTTGGGTAACCTTAACCAGGTGGCGTGTGCAGGAGGTAAGCTACCGTAACCAGGTGGAGAACACCAGGTAAAGATGGATAATTGGGACCTATAACCAGGCGATGAGAGATGGACCTATAACAAGGCGATGAGAGATGGACCTGTAACGAGGCGATGAGAGATGAGAGATGCACCAACAGGAGAGTGAGGAAGTGAGCAGCTCTGACCAAGTGGCAGAGACAAGGCGAGGATGAAAGTCTTCGAGTGGTAATGGATGGTAAAAGAACAATTACTCCAGTGGAGGCAGCTTACGTTCGTCTGAAGGGAACTGTGGCATGTGTTGAGACGCAGGCCCTTAACAAGTTACTGTTCGAGAAAAGTGATGCACTTGGTGGGGAAGAGCCAGGTCTGTCATCAGAACAAATGATGGCTGGAGGAAGTAATTCTCTCCCGCCGTCGAAAAATCCTTCTTCGGTTTTTTTATATTTTGTGTCTTTCTGTGAACTCGTTTCCTTTGTGTGCTCAGAAATTCTTTTCTCGTTTCTCAATGTGCCCACGGCTCGTTTTCTTTCATAACTTCTCCTCCCTTGTTTGTCCATTAGGGTCATGGCCCATGTGAGACCCATCAATACCCACCTCCTCCTCCCTTGTTTGTCCATAAGTCCTTCTCCCTCTTCTTTCCAAACTCCCTCTCCGTGCCAGGCCATAGTCCTCCTAGCCATACTGGACCACAGTTCCCCTTCCTTGTTCACAAGTCTCCCTTCCTTACCAGCTCGTAAGTTCAAGCCCCTTGTTTGTCCATAATTCCTCCTCCCTTGTTGGTGCGTAACACCCATCTCCCTAACTGGCCCATAGTTCATCGCCCTTAATTCCTACGCCTTTATCCAGACAGCCGCCCCTTGCCTTGCTTGTTCGTAGAGCCCCCTTCTGTCTCCTGTATCCACGTCTTCACAATCTCTGTGTCTGCATCCGTTCTCTATCCCTTAATCTTCCATTATCTGTCTGTAAGTTCCCTTGCCATCTCTATCCCCAAATTCCTCTCCCATGTATGTACACCAAATACCCTTCTTTCATTTGTCAATATATCATTGTTTGTCCATGTCATCCTTCCTTCCTTCTTCTTATGTTTCCAATTATTAACGTCTCCTCCCTTGTTTGTCCATATATCTGCATAAATATGGTTCTGAAAGAGTCTCTCTCTCTCTCTCTCTCTCTCTCTCTCTCTCTCTCTCTCTCTCTCTCTCTCTCTCTCTCTCTCTCTCTCTCTCTCCCTCTTTCATGTCTCTCTCACGTACCTGCGAGGGTTCCTTCAGTGGTTTGATGGTGACCTAACTCCTCACGTCTGTGTTCGGCTCCTCCCTCCCTCACATTCCAGGCAGAGTTCACGGAGGAAAACCCCCCCACTTTTTGACTCCATCTTCAAAAACCCTTTGAAAGGCTATGTCGTTTGTCGGTTTTTCCTTTTTTTCTTTCTTAACGTTATTTTTTTTTTTTTGGATGAATCGGCTTGGACTGTAGAGCCGCAGTTGCCTTCCTTAAGTTTGTAGATACATCGCGTTCGAATATCTGTAGGAAAATGGTAACTCTGGGAACTGTTTTGTCGGGTTCTGCTTTTCCACTGAATTTTCAAGAGTCTTTCCACAAACGTGAGAGCCGACCTTTGCGGAGACCACGATTCATGTTATAATATGTGGGTCAGTTATCTGGCAAGACGCAGGGAAAGTAAATGGTTTATCGCATCTTTATTCCTCTGATCTGTGAAGGCTCTTGTGTGCGGAGGCTGGACGCCGGGACGAGTGTGGAGAAATCGTTAACTGTTTTTTTTTTTTTTTTTTCAATTACGATATCAATTTCATCTTCACCTGGCTGGCAGCTGCGGAGAGAGAGAGAGAGAGAGAGAGAGAGAGAGAGAGAGAGAGAGAGAGAGAGAGAGAGAGAGAGAGAGAGGAAAGTGGAAAAGAAAGAATTGGATTCGACTTGAGGGTGTGTATAAGTAATGTATTGCCACCTATTGCCTGGTGTACGATGCAAAGGGTCAAGCCACCCCTCCCTCTTCGTTTATACAGGTTTGTGGCGCGGGCCTCTGGCT
Organism: Panulirus ornatus; assembly: GCF_036320965.1. NCBI lineage: Eukaryota > Metazoa > Arthropoda > Malacostraca > Decapoda > Palinuridae > Panulirus > Panulirus ornatus. The sequence goes on along the minus strand of NC_092239.1, from coordinate 33,085,887 downwards.
GGCGCTCTGCTGTGCTTCCCTTTCTCTGCTTCCCTGCTTAATTGTTGACCATATTGCATGTGGTGACTTATGGAACAGCAAGCAGTAAGCCATTACCCTTTGCCACGATTGCCGACCACCGCCAAACACCACGACATAAGCGAGGTCATTGCCGGACGCCCAAAACCCGGTTCGTCTTTCGTTATAGAAGACTTTGTATTTACCAACGTAATTGGTGTATACGACCACAAGATTTCGGAGTGATCAAAATATTTCTGCTACGTTACGCACTGAAAAAAGAAATATGAAATACGTTGGAGTGGTATCTATCATTTCTCTTTGTCATTGTAGAATATGCGGTACGACATCTAAAAGTTCAAGCCATGAAAATTTTTTTCTTTTTCTTTCTTCTAGCCGAACTGAATTCCCGTAAGATCCCTGAATCAGCGTCGGACAGAGTTATTATTTGGTGGTTAATCTCTCTCTCTCTCTCTCTCTCTCTCTCTCTCTCTCTCTCTCTCTCTCTCTCTCTCTCTCTCTCTCTCTCTCTCTCTCTCTCTCTCTCACCCTTTGTTCGTCAGGCAAGCCTCCTCCTCCCTGCTGCTTGACACGCAAAAGTCTTAGGTGATTTGGTCATTATCGCAAGGTTACTCCTCGTCCTCCCGCCTCATCCGAGAGCCCAAACATTCCACAGGATTAAGACAGGTTGATTACCCTACATAAGGTCCATTGAATGGATGAATATCGTTACATTTGGGCAGTAGTTACTCAGGGGTCGTTACACATGCCGTACAGTTCCGAACTATGGTGATGGACCCCGACCTGCAACCTCCACTTGGAGGAACCACTGTAGCGAATCTGATGGAACTGAAGGCGACCTCTTAAAAGCGACTTTTAAGTCTGATTGTTTATCCTCCCTGGCATCTGAATCATCTTGAAACAAGACAAGGAGGAAAAGAGGATTGACCCTTGGAAGGTGCGAGTAACATAGACTGGAATATATAGTCAAGAAAGACAAGTTAATATTGAGCATCGCTCCATACTTTGCTTTTAACCATTAGCTCTCATACGAATGTAAATGTAAATATTTCGACCCAAAACTCGAATGCTACAGCAGAACAAAGCGAACAGACATCAGGGTCCTATAACCGTACCTCTTTGTGAAGGGGAACGAGGCACAATTGGTCCTAAGCTCTGCTTACATGTCCTCGGACATACGTTCCCAGTGCTCCCTCCAGGGCTGTATAGACCCCCTACGTTCCCTACAGTAGTTGATGGGATCCTTTTTTTTAATCTCCTCAACATGGATGACACGCGCCAAGGTGTCCGTGCCAAGTTTTTAGACTGTTCTCTGCAAGCGTGGCTGACGGCGATGTCTTTCTTGTTTTCTTCTTCCTCCGTCGTTCCTGCAGTGCATCGGATGCGTTTCTGAGTTGATCCGACGGCGATATATTTCTTGTATTCTTCTTCTTCTTCTTCTTCCTCCGTCGTTCCTGCATTGCATCGGATACGTTTCTGAGGAGACCCGACGGCGATATATTTCTTCTATTCTTCTTCTTCTTCTTCTTCCTCCGTCGTTCCTGCAGTGCATCAGATACGTTTCTGAGGAGATGCTGGTCAGGGGTGGTAGCAGCGTGAGGGTAAACGAGGATCACTAATGCCTTAACCTGAAATGCGACGGGACATTGCAGATCACACGTCCAGTCATATCCAGTCTGATAACCTGACGAAGCCCATCTCTTGGAAATACCTGGACCGGGAGTGTGAAAAGGTGCCGAGGAGGAACTCAATGCCTGCAGGGTCGTTATAGGAGAGATGCGATTCAGGGAAGAACGTTGGAAGGCACTGGCTTGGGCATGAATCCTTCAGGACGAGAAATGGGCGACCCCCCCAACTCCTTACAGTGGGAACAACAG